>NW_022280036.1:11759156-11776595 GCF_004355925.1 Anarrhichthys ocellatus | reverse complement strand
GGAGGGGTAAAGAGTAGGGCTATTTTTGGTCGATAACAAAATCCAGAGGGTTTGACATCAAGACAAAACATGAATGCAGCAGACCAAACATGAAAAATAAGCACAGATAGATAGATAGATAGATAGATAGATAGATAGATAGATAGATAGATAGATAGATAGATAGATAGATAGAGCTTTTTCCTGACAATTGTATGATGTGCACCATGCATCAGTAACCTACTCCAGTTCGTGCCGGCTGGAAGGATCACTGCAGCGTCTTAAGTCCCATATTGGCAGCATGATTAGGCACAACGCAACGATTACGCAAATTATGTTGCAGCAGGCAGCGTTCGAAAACTCCAACAAAAAAAACGGCTTCAAAAAGCTCTGTTTCAAAAAATGTCAAGCACGAAAACGAGTCACAAATTAAACGCTTGACATGACTCAAAGCTCATATGAGAATGCGCACGCACAGATCTATAAATATAGCCTAACTTCAATTTGAAAAAAGGAAGATGGTCTACGAGATATTGGTCACCTGGATCGGATTTCATATCGGAGTTATTTCGGTCACTGATGCCCACAATTAACACACTGCCAAGGCGAAGGCTGCATGCTGTAGTTTTAAAGCCGAAGTTCATTTAAGAAATGCCATAAGAAGCCCGTAAAGACGACAGCAACAAAAGAGTGACATGAAAACAATGGATTGTGCTCTTACCTTTACAAGGGCTGACAACCACTATGTGCGTGGTTAGATCTCCGCGACCAAGACTTGCATGTCCCAAAGTTTAACGCAGTGTGGGGGGGCTTATAGGTACCGACAATGTGGTGTGCAAAAGACCAGACGACCTAACATTTCAACTTTCACAATGCTCTACAAAAACACATCTTAAAGCACAAGCTCTTTTAATGGCAAGCGCTTTTTTCCCCCAGTAGTTTTTTTAAAATTTTCTTTATTTTCTCCTCTCTTTAGAATCCCGTTTATTTTCCGTTTACAGACCACAGGCTCCCTCAGAATAAGCTTACCAAAAGTTGAAAAAACAATCCCAGGTTTGGCAAAGGGGGGCTGGGGAAAGAGAGAAAGAGAGTTGGCGTCCACTCGGCGGTTTAGTCCATGCACGACTCCGGTGCCTCTGTCCAACGTGCTGAAAGCATAACACAGCCAGGGTAACTATGAGGGGCCGACACAATATCTATATACTTTTGTTTGAGCTCCCACTTTAAACTGCTTTTCTTTTTTTACTCTGCTGCTTCCCCGCGTCTTGTCACGTGTATCCCCAACACCCCCCCCCCCCCCTTGCCAAACCAGTCCTGTTAATATTTGATCACATGTTGGTCGGACATTTCCTTCCAGATAACAGCACCTATATCACAAACGCCGGTTCAATTCAGTGTACAACCGCCGCAAAAAAAAAAACGGCTCCACTCTCACGCCAAATGACAACAGCGCTTATACTGAGCCCCATTGTTCTTAATGTCACGCTTATGGCAAGTGTCAAGTGGCACATGTTGCTTTTTTTCTTAATAAACACGAGCACCGCAGAAAAAGGACATACATACATACATGCATAAAATATAAAGCCCTCACTGCCAACACTCACACACATACACACACACACGCACAGCCCTCCAAGACTATCCAGCCTACATCACATCCACACATTGCGCGCAGACACAATGTAATATTGCCTTACCTCTCTCACTCTACCGGCATATCCTGAGCCAAAGAAATGCCACACAATCTGTCTTTCCACACAGGCTTTGTCAACATCAGCCTCAGCAGACATGGGTCTCGATACTGAGTTTCTCAAGTAGCCACTGAGTCCAACCCTTCCAGCAATGCGTTGCCAGACTAAATAGCAAGCACGACTATTTACTGGTAATCATCCTTTATATGCTGTGTGTTTCCATTGCTACTTACCATTTTCCCCTACGCTGTCCTAGAGATAGAAGTGTCTTAATATCCACTCACTCCAACAGATGCTGGTAGGTAATGTGTCTTGTTTGAAGTCATCATATGAGAACTTCTGCTCTGCTCAGTAGATCGCCCACCACTTCGCTGACTTATGAATCTAATAACCCTTTGCAATGTCGGCGTGCTTAAACTCTCTCAGGCAACACCTTGGTGGCTCTACGGTAAAGACAAATATCAACAAGCCTGGGTTGCCAGTAAAGCTTGTACAGATATACGTAACACCCTCGCCCGGTCAACGCCATTTGGGGTCTTACGTGATTGAAATAAGCGACGGCAATCCAAGTTTATGGGGATGCCAATTCCTGACTGATCGCTCGCTCACTGCCTCAAATCTTTAAATCTGCATCGAGCAACAATGACAGACACACAAAACTTCTGAGACATATCCGTGTTCACGTGTTTATGCTATAGACCGTCAACTCCCTCTTTGGCGAAGGGACCATAGGCCAATTGCGCATACGCAACAACTGGTCATTTAAAGATGTTTCTAACACGGACGATGCACACATCGCTTATGCAAAAACAAAAAGCACATTTATAGCGCCCCTGTGTCTGCCTGTCAAGTTCTTGAGGAACTTGTTGCTGCTCAAAAACAAAACACCCCACCGCTTTTTTTTTTTTTTTTTGCTGGACCAAACACTCTCATATAGGCTATACTTACGTTGTCAAATTCTGTTAAAGTACTGCGTTTTTCCCCGGACAGATATAACAGAAAAAAAAGTTAATCCACGTCCTCCAGAAGCGTGATTAATCTGAGAGAATATCGACCGGAGCGTTAAAAGCCAGGACTGATACTTTTCGATGAGGGATATCTGGAAGTTCAAAGATGAAATCTGTTTTCAGTAAAATTCCATCAGTTGCACTACCAACACTCAGCCATCTGATTGGTATGCAGTGACGAAGCGCTGTGCTTGCAAGTGAAGCCCCAAATGTACTAAGTAACATGAGTAATAGGTGATATTTGCCTGACTCTTTGCCAGCATCACAAACTTTCTCTAGAGTGTTTGTAAGAGAAGTGTCATTCTTGTGGTATAAAATACTTCTTTTTTTGGTCATAGTTTATGGAAATCACGCCGCATGGGTGGCGCGTTATTGGAACCTGTAGGCGTCTGCAAGGACCTAATAGCGCCAATCTGACACATCCTCGGACTTCTCTCACAAAACAAAAACAGCTGCTCATCAAAGTGTTCAAGGTAACTCGATGCTCATTCAGACCTGCTACTCCGGCACACAGTGAGTCTACACACTTCTTCATCAGACAAAATGCACTGATTTGAATATTTAATTGTCAGCAACGTGACTTTAGAGGAGAGAAAAATCATGCAAGTTTCTGTGTTGTCAGTGTCACTTGTCAATATTGTACCACCAAACTTCTGACACATTCAAAAGTCTTTTCTTGGCAAACAGTTGATTCTAATTTGGTCTGACTACGCATGTACTCTGTCATCTTGCTTGTAGAGGCAGTGGCCAAAAAAAAAAGGAAAAAAATCTAAACTTATTTTCTTAGCAATACATTTCTGTCTCAAAGACACAAGATGGCATTATCAGATAAAATTAGAAATGTGATTTTTATTTGCCAAGAAAAATATATACTTCTTCACGGCACCATACAGGCAACAAGTGCCGGACTTGAGATTCACACGTAGCTTATTATCCTTGAACTCCCTCCTTTGTAAATGTAGGCTTTTCACACGGTGGCTACTCATTACTGGCTACTAATAAAAGGGAGTGACGTAAAGAGAGAGGTAACACATATCAGCTCGGCGTGGACAGCATGCTGTGGATGAACAATCAGGATGCATGTGTCCCATCACCTCTCGGGCTCCTACCATCATCCTACTCCCAGTCCTTTCTGATTCCTGACGTGGTAACTTGACTCGCTCCTACTTGTGATGTTGTTAACACTTCCTCTGCTCCCACAGCTTTTCACAGACTCTGTTACTGACTCATGCTTGTCCCTTTTCCACTATCCGTGCCCTCCCCCGCACTCTTCACCACAGTATCTTATGGCTGAGTCTGAGGTCACAGATCAATCACTTCATCCCCTGGGCTGCATATGACTGCATGGCATTTTGCTCTATGGCCTGCCAAGATACTTCACCTCTTTTGAGCTTCCTCTTGGAACTTTTAAGTGTTTGAGTGGAATATTTTTTGGCAGAGGGAGTGTTATTAAAATGTGTAGCCAACGGGCTGCTCCGTGGGATAAATATGGAGATGAATGTGCACCATTACAGACCTCTGTGGTCTGTAAAGAAAGACTGAGTTCGGTATAGGTATTGATATTGATTAGGTAGAGCAAACAGAGCAAAGAAGATGCATGATGTAAGAATAATAGCAGGAATAGTCACTCTTGACTGGCTGGCTCATTACCACTTGTTGTTATTACTTTGTGTTTTGTGAAACAGTCTTTACTTCCAAAGCAGCAGCCCGCCCGTGATTCAATCCAACAATCTGCCTATAAAAGCCTGAAAATGAATCCCAGCTCCACCTTCTGAAATGACAGCTGTGTAAAATTAATCACCAGAAAGAAAAAAGCTAAGTATTGTTAAAGCCATTTTAACACTGCAGTCATCATACTTCCCTGTTTACATCTGCTAATTACATTTGAGCCCTGCCCGGTCTCTAGAATCATTACTTAAATGTAAAGTGCCGGCCTAAAATTTTGAGTCTATCAGCACTTTCCTTCCCTGTCGCTGTAATGACAACTATTAGTCGAGGATGGATCCAGTCAGTGGCTATGAGTATAATTACTCTGTCTTAATCTTTGTTCCATAAATATTGATAACAAGAGCCCCACGTCATGTGTTACTAGTACCTGCGGTTAAAAATAGAAGGCCCACTGATGGCAGGTTATCTCTTATTGTCAGATCCCAGTCAATCCACCCCCCCTCTTGTATTTACAGGAAGTTGAGCTCTGGGACAAACAAAGAGCAGAGAGAAAACAACAAATACTCTGATTACACAGCAGTAAATCAAACTACCCGACCTCATGTCTCCTGTATTTAGCCCATAACAGTCAGACAAAGTATAGCTTGTAAAACATAAACTGACATGTACGTATATAAAGTCTTCATTCATTTACATAAAAACACAATTTCTTCATAATGAACCAATCAAAATAGCTTAATCCAGTCACCCTGTTGACAATGTGCTGTACATCTGTCATTCTGTCGTGCAGCTTCATAATATTTCTGTGGAGTGAGGAATTAATTATCAGGCCCGATCGGTGACTCAGAGCTCAGGTCTTCAGAAAGTAATGCAGCCTGTAAATAATCGCCCAACTGCCACCATACTTCACACTGATGGCGAGCGCTGCATTTGTGCTAATTTCTCCGTTCTATGTATAGTGTGATGGACAGTGTCAGGAAGAATGATATTTGGGTTGCCCCATTGGCAGGCTGAAATTGGACTGAATTTGTGTGATATTGAGGGTTTCTATTTGGCTTTGCTGTGCACAGTACGATCCGTCTACGCCTGACCATCTTTTACCAGTTAAATACCAGGTGAGTATGTAAACTTTTTCTTTAGTGCCTGAGGGGAGAAATCTGGAGCTCTGGGTGTGACAAACAAGTGCATTGATCTCCTAACTCTGACTAACCTCCGTCTGCTCGGATGGAGGATGCTGCCTGTCAGCCGTTAGCTTTATGACTGTCCTGGGTGAGACGGGTAATCTGGGCCTGCCACTGGACTGAGAGGCTGGCAAACTACAGTAAGCAACAAGGAGGTTAAACACAAAATTAGGACTTAAACTACCTCGAATATCTTTGATATGTTTTTTTTTGGACGACAAAAAAAGTGAATAAAAAAATGGATCTCAACTTTCTTTTCAGATCAAATATCACCCCAGGACTGTGATTTACTCATGATCGAAATGAATGCAATGTGTTTTAATTCTGCAGCGTGGTGCACAGAGATGAGATTGTGTGTTTGTGTAAGCTTGGATGTGTATGGGGTAGTGCAGATTTGAATAGATGTATTTGCATCTTGTTGCTTAGCCAAAGGCATTATTGGTTCCCAGTGGTAGTGACCTGAAATTTTGCATGCACGGCAACTCTGCAAATGGTAGCCCCTTCATGATCAGCCAAATATTGCAAAGTAGAAGTAAGAGGCACTGACCTTTAACGCAGCACATATATGTAACACACGTCGACAGAGATGTTCACATTTCATGATTGTCTCTCCTTCCCAGTTTTTCTGCTGAACTCTACGAGGAAAGGAGAAACAATAATATTTGAGTCTGTCTGCATTTGGAGTGCGATGGTTCAGATTTATATGGTGACTCTAGTTATTAATAGTCCTGTTTTCATGCCACAATACCTTCGAGAAGTCAGACACACTGTAATGTAACAAAAGAATGACTAAAAAGACGACCACAAGAGTGTGGTGATTTTAACAGCTTGCAGATGTACAGAAGCCCTTCCAACGTAATGCTGCATGCATATCGAGGGGTGTGTGCTATAGATCGTGTGTTCAGATATTCACTTTGTGTGATACAGTCCAGTGAGGTCGACTGAAGCAGTACGCGGCTGGTGATCTAGTAATAGATTTCTGATCGGGACATTGTAAACACAGGGTTCGTCAGAATACTTTATCAGTGTATAAGTTTCCAGTATAACCACTAACCATTGTAAATACCTTGCTGTGAAACCCAGTGCAAGCCAACTTAAAAACACACGGTCAGACAATGTCAGAAACCCTGAAAAAATCAGCAGTGCTCAGGCTTTAAAACAAAACAGTTTTTTTTAATGTAAAGGCCCTATTTTCTGACCCCTGTACTAAAATGCCTCTGTGATAAAAATAATCTTTATCTGCTTAAGGCTTAAGCACTTGTGGGCGACCATGGAATGGACGGGTCAAGAGTTTGGGCTCTTCTACTGGTCTTCTGATATAAAAGACAGTAGCAGCAGCGTGCAGAGGAGGTGGAGGCTCGTGACTTGGAGGCTGGTGGTTGAAATCACCGGACTGACTGAGGAAAGCTGCGTACGGAAGTAACACTGTGCTCTGCCTCAACAGCAAGTGTCAAAGTGCTGCAGCACAGAGTCACTGAAGTCCCAACTGTTCAGTAACAACAGTGTCAGACTGTGGCAGTATACTGGGCAGCTCCCAGGTGTGAGTGTGTGAACTTTCTTTTTCCTTGGTCCGGTTAAATTACTGGTTTTAATAAAGTGTTTGGACCTGCACTCAAACGAACTGGAAAACTGTTGTGTAACACCTACTTAAACCGCAAATCTCATTCTCGACCATGGAAACAGCAGTCAAGGCAACAATCTCAACACAAAGTCCAATTCGGAGCCTGTTCTCGAGCTTTTGGTCATATCACATGATCTTCATCGTCAGATAGAGTTTGAAAGCACCAGGACAGCTACTGAATGGACCTTTTGGTGAGATTGTTTTCTCAACTCTCAATTATTTCTTATTTTGGTTTACATAATGTGATTTACTTTTGAAATACAGATGAACCTCACTGTATATTATTTTGGACAAATTAAAACACAATAATCAAGATATAGCCCAATTTCTATTTCAAAAGAAAGAGACCGACGCTTTTGACTACAACACAACAAACATCGTTTGTACTGCAACATTTTTTCTGAACTTGGAAAAAGTTCCTGAAACAATTTGAAAGATAAAAAATCCCCAGAAGTTCCTAATTCGAGCACCAGTTTTAAATAGAGGTAGACCGATATATTGGCTGGGATGATATAAGCATACTGTGTATAAGACAGCCGATGATTAACAAGAAATTGCAGTACAGAAACGCAAAAGATTTGTTTGAGGCAATTAGGAAGCGTCAATTTTTTTGCCTGTAAAATGTCTTGCTTGGTCATATTTCTTTAAAAAGCAGAAATTTCATATCAGAAATGTTTGTTTCTGTTACGTATCTATGATATCGATAACAACCTCAACAATCTGGTAGTTTGATACGACTCATGCCAGCCTAAAAAATGAGTCTTCCACACATTAAAGGGGATTAGTGAAAATAATATCACAACACGCTGTCCGTGCAAAATACAAAGTGTAAAAACGACATGATGAGTCTCCGCTGGTTGCCTGGCAATCTCACTGGGACAACAAGACTCCAGGAAATGACTGCGCCTGGCCAGGAAATAGTCTGGCACACAACGCAGGGTTACGTTTCATTACGTCGTTTGTTGCTCTGCTAAGCTAAGCTAACTGGCTGCTAGCTGTAGCTTCATATTTACCATGGAGATAAGAGAGTCAATCTTAGTCAAACTGTTCCTTTAAATTGCTCAGCAAAATGGAAATCTAAACATCTACAATTCCATTACAATTGTGAGCAAAGTCCAACAGCCGAAGAAGATTTTGTGATATGCTTAAAAGCTCCAGAGGAGATTGTGTTGACAACTGTTGATAACATATGTTTTCATATTTTTACACCAAACCTTCTTGATAAACAATGTGACATAGTTGGTCAGGTGATGTTTTTTCATATTTGAACTGCATGCCCCCAACTCCCCTTCAACCTCCCCAACAAGATTCCCCATTACGGTTGACAGACAGACAGTAGGGCACAAAGTTTAAAATACAGGTCTTAAAGGGAATAAAAGCTTTGCAGTGAATGGTGAGGGAATTGTTAAGGATAATACAAAGGAGTGGGATTTCTCATGCATTTGTCTGCGAGGGATACCCCAGCCAAAGTTTCTCTATACATCAAAGGGCCGCAGCAAATAAAAGCACACTTGTCAGGGGCGAACAAACTGCCTCCTTTGTGCCTTCTACCAGCCAAATTCAGGCACACAAAGCCTTTGGATGTACAACACTGCAAAGAAGACATACTATTCAGATGACATGCTTTGCTCTCTCTCTGGTGGTTTGCTGTGTGCTTTTGTCTGCCCTGACCAGGACAGATATATAATATCACTGGATCAAAAACCTTTCAGTCCCTTTTACTCCCTGTTAAAGACTCCCGTTACACTCCCTCCCCCATACACTCCACTATTCTTTCTTTTCTTAAACAAAGTAAACTTGATGCAGCCAGATAACACTTGCAGCCCTCAGGCCTAATGCCCGAAAATGAGTCTCAGGTTCATTCAGGTTTTTTAGGCAAAGAGTGTTTGGTCAGACAGACTGGACACGATTCACTGTTGCCTACGGAAACCTTTCTCCGTTTTGGTTTAAACATCTGTGGCCTGCGTCTTTTACATTCCTGAGAAATAAATCGCTTTCAAAGTTTTCCGATGCCAAAAAAAAGTAAGCACACGACTCACACTTACACACAGAGAGAGAGAGAGAGAGAGAGAGAGAGAGAGAGAGAGAGAGAGAGAGAGAGAGAGAGAGAGAGAGAGAGAGAGAGACAGAGACAGAGACACACACACACTCACACACACACACGTAGCTCTATAAGTCCATCCAAGTGCAAACTAAAAACACTGAACATACATACAATTTATTGCGTTTCAAGTGTGAAATCATGTAAAATATTAAATCACATTATTTATCTATTTCAGTCAGGGCTGCAACTAACGGTTATTTCATAATCAATTAATTTGCTGATTATTTTCTCATTACTGGCTTGTGAAATCTTCACATTTGAGATGCTAGAAGCTGTTCATTTTGGTCTAATAATTAAAATATTTTGATGTATGCATTATTGCGCTTCTATAAATGTCTTGTTTATTTTAGGGGTTTTGCTCTCAAATAGTTTACAATAATCTATGCAATTGAAAAAAAACCATAATATGCAGTATCTACCAAAACCTGTTATGATATGACCTATGGCAGTGGTTCCCAACCTGTGGGTCGAAGAAAGAAGAAATTCAGTAGTGTTCACAATTCCACCTTTACTGTACATGCAATGAAAATCTCAGTGAATAAAATACAGCACCTATTGTCAACATTATTATTAAAATAGTAACTTTCAGTCACATTACAGAGCACATTTATTCTTCCTAGCAGTCTTGATTCTTTTCACTATAACGACACGTTAAACCAAGAAACGTATTTCCAAGGAATACCTAATTGTTGATTGGCTGTAAATGCTATAGAAGGCCCAGTATGATCACAGCACAAAGGAGTCCTTTTTAATTGTAAGGTATGTGTGGCTGTGAAATCATAGTATGATTTCACAGGATTTTAATGACTTTATGAGCTATTTTTGCTAAACTTTTTTTCTTTTGTTGAGAAAAATGTCAAGGCACACCTGAGCTCACACTGAGGCACAATGACGAGAACCACTGCTTCACTCTGCCTTAAGAGATTTCAGGGTGTTGAATAAAGCAAGTCTCTGAGTGAATGCAATGACTCATCACCAGGGTCATTTGCCCTTCACTGCAAATGAGTGTGGGTGTCTGACTAACTTGCAGTTATAAGCTGGATATTGTTTTTCAATCATTGGAGAGGGAGAAAGAAAGGGTGAGAAAGAGAGACCTATAGTTTTGGTGCTTGTGTGTACAGTAAGAAAGAGTGTGTGTGGTTTTGTGTGTGTGTGTGTGTGTGTGTGTGTGTGGCTGCGTACAGTATGTGTGTCAACGAGACAAAGACTGAGGGTAGTATTTTGAGTCTTTGAGACGCATTTTGCACCCGGAGCCACGCGTGTTATTTATCAAACAGCCGCTTTGGCCTGGAGGTGCAGTTACCTGTCATCTGACGGAGAAGCCCTCTGCGTGTCTGCCTCCCTCCCTCCCTCCCACATTAATTTGAGGGAGGAACGCACCAAAGGTGGGAGGAGATATGAAATGTGTGGTTGGATGCATATTCTGCCTGATTTCTTAAAGTTCACACAATCCGAGAAGGCTGGTGGAACTTCTTTCATCTCTACAAAGCAGGGGCATTTTTTGCAGGTTTTAAAAATTAAAGGAGAGGAAAATGTAATTAAGCTCTATCTGCAGAAATCCAGCCCACATAGTTACTATATTATCCATGGTAACACTTTATTTAAAAGAATGTGCATTGCACTATTATGACAGCTGCCAAGATCATGAATTCAGTTGTGTCATTTACTCAATAATGTCACCCAAAAGTGTTGTCAATTGCTTTAAGCTCTCAGCAGTGTAATGCCACTTAATCATTTCTTTATGAAACCTATAAACTCTACCATCGTACAAGTAAATGCTTAACATAACTGACATGAGAGCACATAAAAGTGTGATGATACCTTTTAGTTTAATATATTTATTGGTTTTCATTTTTTTCCACCGTAAACAACAATACAAGAACAAAACAGATATATAGATACACCCACCGAGAAAGCACGGAAATGTAAAAGACAATACATAAATAAATAATTAAATTAATTCATAAAATACAATATTTTATACATACCTTTTAATTCCTGGCATGTTTTTCACATGCTTAGCTAAGGCCAAGTCATAACAGAGATATTAAAATAAATTTCCGAACGCGGAAAATAATTCCACAAAAATGTAAAAAAAAAATGATTGAATGCTTGCACATCCCCACAAAACAATTGTGCACGGGAGAACATATTTGGATGGACCTCAATTTCAGTGGATTTCCGCCTACGGAAATCAATATTTGACCAATGAAATGTCACACCTCCAGGTAGCTTCAATTTCAATTTCACAGCACCCAATATTGTGTGAGAAAAAACTGCAATAACTACCTCAACAGATGAAAAACAATAAATGACTTGATATCACCCATACCTTATATGTTGGTAACGGAACGGGGCTAGCCACAACAGCTAGCACTAGCATCAAATTTGGGGTTCAATTCGTTTTATGTATTGTGGAGTTAGCGTTAGCCCTTTAACATTCTCTGTCGCGATAGGTTTTTGTTGTGTGGATTGGACGCGGGCTCTACTGGGGCTCCTTTATGAAACGTGCTTAAGTTTAAGTTTAGGCCTGACATGGCAACACGGAAAATTCTCACGTGTGCATAGTTGTTATGCAGAAAATTTCCATGCGGAAATCCACATTCCCGCAGCACATTTTTGCACCACAATGGAGAGAAACAGCTTAAATGCCAGACAGAAGCACAAACACATAGGGCCGTAGAAAAATATGTCAAAATTAATATTCCTTTTGGTTGTTTTGTGATTATTGGCGGAGCTAACTGCATTAATTGCAAGCAGGTTAGCTGGAGCCCCAGCTAAAAACAAAACAAAGTGACGCCTTTTAAAAGAAGTATGCTTAAGATTCAAGTGGATTAAGGCACCGTTGATGCTGCATTTTTACACGTTTCATTTATGAACAACGGAAACAAAAATGTGCAACAAATAAAAAAAATTATAAAATGAATTAGGCTATTAGTGTATTAGTGTGAGTAATGATATGCTAATTATTAAAATTAATTAAAAAAAAAAAAAGGCACACACACACACAACTTATAAAAGCGTTTTCTAGATTAGCCTCCAAAGAAGAACGACACCATCGAGCCCCAAAATTAAACCTTTACGTAAACATAACAAATCCCTCTAGTGGCTGTAGTGATTATTTCGGGAGCAAAGGAGGAAGTCACGTGATGTTAATGTTGGAAGGAGGTCAACAAGACACATGGCTTTAATTGGGAGACTGCTGCTCATTTCACATTTCCAACTCCAAGTGTTTTTAAAGCATGACCAAGAAAGATCCTTAAACTTAGCCGCATGGATATTACTGTAACAATGGCAACAAAGGTCCCCTTACCTTGACGAAGCCTTTAAAGTTTGGTGGAGCTATCCAGGTAATAGAGTAGCTAAAAGTGAGGAGTTACTTTAGAACTTGAACGGTCCCGTAAGAGTAACGACAAGCAACTGCATTAAAAAACTATTTAAAAAAAGAATGAAATAGTCAATGGTGGATCATTTTGTTCCCAATTGCAATGATGAAGTGTTTTGATTTTGCCAAAGATCTGATTTGTGTGTCTATGACCTGCTTTTTCTCCACACACCAAAAGCTGAGGCTCACAGGTGTCGTAACATTTGGAGCCGTCAGTCTTTGTGAACCGACAGAGAAAACAGGATTTCTCAGAAATGCAGATGACATAATAAAAACTAAAGGCGATAACATATGCGTTTCTCAAATTATCCAGGAGACATGCCTCAGTGTTGAGAAACAAAGTGGATTGTGTAAAAGGAAATATTGAAATTTTCATTGGGGAACAATACTAATGTAACCTTGTCTCATTACCTGAGGTGACCAAACTATTTGGACGTACCAATAGGAATAGCACCCCAACAGGTGCAACAAAACTAACATGAAAGTGATGCAGCTGTGAATCAAGCACAGCCTGTTCGCAGCCACACAGTCCTGAGAGGAGGTCGAATGAAAACACCTGTGTAACGTGGATGTGTAGTGGCTCTAACTTTATTTGAAACAGGACAGAATGTGTGAATACAAAGTTGTTGAATTGAAGAATAAAAAGGATGTTAAAGGCCTACGGTGCTGTGTTGTGCTTACACTTTCCCGTGCAGGTGCACATCCTATTGCCACACCCCAGCGCGCACACAGGCCACACAGGCCTACAACACCTTGTGTGAGAGATTTACATTATTTTACTTAGTGGCCAGCATAGTTGCTTAGTGTTTAGCACTGTTACCCCACAAAAAGTAGGTCCTCCGGCAAGACAACCTGGGGGCTGGAACTTTCAAAAGGGCAAGATAAAACTGACACGATAGGAAAGCAGAAAAAATATTATTTTCCCAACTACACAACTTCTTTTTTCCGTATTTGCTTTTTTGAAGATTTTACCACTTGAAGCCTCTCTAAGTGTTAAAATGAATTAGTCTGACACATTTGATTTACTCTTTAGTTTCTATGGTTGTAACCCGTAGACATATGCTGTCTGTGACTAAACCCTCTTCCACACCTTGCATTAAAATGCATATTTGGTGATCGGATTGTAATTGTATCCCATTGCAATGTGGCCCACATAAAGATACAGGTGTAAACGCGTTCAAGACGGATTATGATCCGAACAGCCAAACCAGCTCCGGATATGGTCAGGGAAGCATTGAACACAATGCAATGCTTTTTCAACCCACACACAACAACTACATGGATGAAAATACTTAACGCGATGTCCGGTTGTCTGACCTGGACAGAGCAATCGGATCTCAATGTGGACACGGGAGAAGCATATCAATACCAGGTGTAAATGTAATCTGTTCATATCATATTAAGATATAATCTGGATATGAGACACATTTTAGTGGGATGTGTAAAGGGGGTCAAAGGGTTGCATGTGGACCTCGCTTTGTTATAATGAGCCAAATGCCAAAAATGCTCTACTCATACTATTTGCCCCTAAAGACGTCCACGCTGAGTATCAGGGATAGTATTCCTACAATTTGTTGCCCTGGCCTCAAAAACAGGGTTTGTCCCCACTGGGCCCGCAACACAGGGATTATCGGGATTAATAAAGTCTAATTTAAATCAAATATATTTAGACATATCACTTCAGCTATGTCGTCATCGGGTGGATAACCCTAACCCCATTAGTGGTAAACTTTAGGATATAAACAGCACAAGCAGAGACGACAGAAGGGCAGGAGGCTACAAACTGAACAAGGAACGAGGGGATCTTTCCGGGGCATTTGAAGGGAATAGGTGCGAAAGGCTGCTGGGAAACAAATGTAATTTAAATGTCTGCATATTCCCTAACCATCCTAAAGGGTGGAGTCACCCATCCACTCAGTGTGCAGTGTTTCCTGGAAGTTGCGGTAAAGGGTAATGAGCACACACTCATGCACTGTAAAATACCAGTAGGTTTGGGACTTAACCCTGTCTCCATGGCAATTGCTGCAATGATGACAAATTTGCTGTTTCACTAAACAAAATGACTAAATATTCTGGAGCATTAACTGCTGTCTCATTGCTGTGTGTTTTAGTGACATGGTCGTTACATGTGTAACTCAGAAGGGACACGTTTACACAGGGGGATATTTTGCACCGTGTTTCCTCACAGACAGAATAATACTGAATTGGTTTGTCAGAATTTGTATTTGCAGTCTGTGGGTTCAAACTGTAAGTCAGCAAAGTACTTCAGTAGACTCTGCAAATCTTGAAATGTTTATTTGCAAGGGTACCTGCACCATACGGCTCATTCTCCTGAGGATGAGTCATCCACAGGCTACATACAGTACATTTGAGGTGGGCTTTGGATAAGCTCCTGGAGGAGAATGTAGAGGGGCAAAGAACACTGCTGAGCCATCACAGCTGTACTGATTTTCTGTCACATTGTCTCACAACAGGAGACATTACCTGGTAAAGGAAACTGTAAATCTCACCCATCCCCCCACTATAACCACCGCACAAGGTGCTGTCATCAGTCAGCCGTGTATTGATAAGGGGAGCCAGGTATTCGCTGCCACAATGTTTTCATCGCAACATTTGTTTGCCGAGTTAAATGTAGAACATGAATAATATTCCTGCAAACAAACAGCGAGGATGTCAAACACACACGTAACTAAATATACAGGTATTCAGATACAATTCTGTTTCTGCAAAATAATCCGTTTGGTAACATTTGACTGAGATTAATGAACACAGCGTGCCACCCGGTTTTCTCTGATGTCTCCTCCTTTTTGTATACAGACAGTATACGTATAATGTCCTCTGAGGTAAGATGTTTGTTGTTGCCTCAGATCGACAGGGCTTCATTTTTTTTTTTTTCAAAGTCAACCAATCAACAACCAACTTCTTTGTAATATATATATTTTTAACAGACAAACATGGGCACTCGTTCACTAAAAAAATGTAAATTAATCAGCTGATTCAATAATAGATTCCGTGTTTCGTCCATGAAGTGTCATAAAATAGTACGAAACACCCATCACAATCATCTTGGGCTCTCACAAAAAGCCCACAAAGATCAACGGAAAGTTGTTGCAGATTTTCTGATGACCGACTAATCAATTAATCAAGTTATTGTTTCTGCACTCGTTGACATTTCTGTAAAGGTGTAAGTTATCAAGGCTTACCGTATCCAGAATCACTTTGTTTGACCTTCTTTCAAGTTGAAATATCTCCTCACAATGTGCGATCCAATTTCATGGACAATACACTTAATTTTTTATTTATACTTATGTCGATTCCTTTGCTTCCCACTGTCGGATGTACTGGACACAAAATGTACATGGTGTAAACAACAATCTTCTTGGCCCTGCTTTACATACCAAATTCAGGGTGCATACCAGGAATTTCCATAACCCACATTTAAATATTTGCATCAAGCATCACGGGACAGGACGATGAGCAAAAGCAACTCTTCGCTTGTGCTTCGCTTATGATGCTGTATTTTTCGACTGCAAATTGAAATACATTGAATTTTCCATTTTTTTCCTTTTGATCTTCTTTTTTTAAATCTTCTTTTCTTGTTTAATTGAATTATCCACAAATACATGTGTCCCCCAAAAAAGATGAGCAGAGGAGGATGACCATAGTAGATGACCAAAATACCAAGGCTGCTCTTGACGAGTATTTTAAGCACTATTTGAAATATTAATCCTCATTTTTCAGCGTGTTTGCATCAACATGAGACACAGTAAGCTGACGACGTATAGGTGACACCTCATTTTAGGCTAAGAGGTAAAACAAAAGTAGAGAAGAGACACTTTTAGTAGTCAGGGGACAGACAGTGTTGGCGTTCAGCTCTCCACGAGTTATTCCACTGCGACATGTTGATGCCAGGTCATCTAAGTCGACGAGGAACAAAAAGTTTGCAGCTGTGATGTGCTGCCTTGTGGGAGTCATTGTAAGGAGGGATCAAATGCTTACATTTGTGTGTGGTAATCTCTCCATGGCCATGCACAAACATAAAGGCTCTTTTCAAAAACTGGATTTACCAAAACACTCATTTCTTGAGTCAGAATTATATTACGGTCAAATTGAATTGCATCAGTGCTTTGTGTGCTTGTCTGTGTGATGGTATCTGCAGGTGTGGCAGGTTGAATATTGCTTCAAATGCAGATGTTTCCTCTACGTGTAGACTCTTTGTATTCAGCAGCCTCACCTTTTGTGTTTACATGCACTCATCTCTGACTCTGCATGGAGGTCAATAAAGGTTATTATCTCTGTAATCAGAAGCAGCAATACAAATAAACTTCAATTGTAAGTGACTCGGCGATGATAATAGCTACATACAACAACATAATGAGAATGAATTAAAAGTACTCCGACTTGAGGGTGAAATGCCGTTAAAGTCACGTGATCTTTGTTTAACAATACAAAAATAGAGTTAACTGTGTGACGCATTTGCACAGGGGTGTTTTTTACTAAAAAATCACAACACATAGCATGTAATGTCTCTCAGGGAGGCAAGATAAAACAATGGGTCCGACATGATCTGAGATTCTACCTGCAGTTGCTAAGCAACACCCACCTCCAACCTCTCAATCTGTCCCATTGGTCAGCAGGAAAAACGCACAAGGAGCCCCATTGGCTAAGAGAAAGTTAATAAACTTTAGCCAAGACCTGCCTCCTTGTGTGCGCACACACTCTCTCCCTTTCTCTCCCCCTCTCTCTCTCTCTCTCTCACACACACACACACACACACACACACACACACACACACACACACAC
>NW_022280036.1:11725797-11759146 GCF_004355925.1 Anarrhichthys ocellatus | reverse complement strand
ACACACACACACACACACACACACACACACACACACACACACACACAATGAAGAGATTCTTGTGAATGAGAGCATGAGAGGGTGTCAGTGCTTGCGCAGTACAGTGCTGATATATGCATTGAGCTCCTGAGCTAAAAATAAAGATCACACTGAATGCTGTGCCACTGAAAGTTGCAAGACTGAATTGAAAGTGACAAGTCTAGTTCTCTCCAGACAGAGCAATGAGGTCCCACCCTCATCATAGATCCGGCAGGCATTTTTTGACGTTCGTTTTTAGTACAGAATTCTAATAAAAGCTTGTTCCTGGCAATTCTTCACATTTGATCAGGCTAAAAATGCAACACAGGAAAGCCTAAATATATCTTTGAAATACAATTCAAAAGACGTATTTAGCAGTGGTTCCCAACCTGTTTTTTTCCCAAAGCCTTTTCAGATGAGCTCAAGTAGCTACACTTATTTAAACGGGACGTTATTTAACTCTGAATATTATATAGCCTGAAAGAAATACATTACATTATTGTTTTTTTCTTACAACTGAATTGGCAGAAGCTGGACATTACAATAGGCTATGTTTTCCTTCATTCATAGCCGCTGCAACTGTTTTACTGCTATTTAGTTAGCCAACTCATTTCACTCCTTTTCGGCTACATATTTCACCATCTGACCATGTTGTTCCAGCGACTGTAGACTTTTGTTTTGTATATTTGAAAATTGTGGATCTTAACTGAAGTTTTGGACATCGGCGTTTGAGTCTGTTTAAAGGTGAAGTACACTCTTCATCCTGAGGCATTGGTGGAAACAAATAGCATCTCAATCACTACACTTGAGGTTTACCTTTTTTCCTAAAAGGCATATGAAACGGTTGCTTTTTCAATAGGAAGACAATAAGAAAGTTATCTTTGAGAGTTATGCTGCGAGTCACTCCCAGGTCAGTTACATTTTTCTTGCTGTTGTATTTTCTGAGCCGGGCCTACGTCACTTATTTATCATCGGAACATCTTGTAACTCAAACGTCATTGAAAACCCCAGTCAGGCTCAACATCAATAGCACAAAAAAAGCAGATATTACATTTTGGAAAGGGATTTACTTATTGAAAAACAGCCACAGATTCTGTTACAAGGACTTTTATTATGAAATATCTATTACCCTATGTTACTAACTGTACAGGATTAAAAAAAGGGATACAAAAGACAAACAGCTCAGTGTAGAGCAGTTTCAGTTTCAGTTTGCAGCCATACATCCATTTGAGGTAATGTATAACCCATCACTTTTGAGAGAATAGTGGAAAATACATAACATGTGTAAACCACAAAACAGCCACAGTACATGTTTTTATTCTTGCTGTTAGTGTGAACACGAGTGTTTCAATATGTTCAAATCTAAAGGGAGGTTTAGAAATGATTAAAAAAAAAAGGATCCTTCAACTATAATCTATACAGATGTCCTAAACAATGTTTATGTATAAGTCAAGTAAAATGTCACTGCAGTGCGAGGCCAGATCGAAGACAAAAACTAAATAGTGCAACTTATATTACATTTCGTCTCGTTACATTTTCATTTCGGTTGGAGAAACCTACACAATGGAAACACTTTGTTTTAGGTTTGGAGAAGATGTTTTGGAAAGATGAATGCGGTTGGAGAAGGGTGCTCATAAAAGCAAACCGGTGCGATTCAAACACCATGTTGCTTTACATTCTTTTGGCCACTCGTTTTAACTGTTGGGACGTTTTATAAAAAAAGGACTTTGATTTCTGAGGGTCAAGAAGATTCCCTTCAGAAACGCTCCTCACAACTCTCCGAGGCTTGTTCTCCTCTGAACCTGGGCACAGACACCAAAGTAAACCAGCATTAGTAGCAAGAATGAACACATCTACATAAAGAGAGTAAATAGTTCTGGTAACAACTCACCACAGTGAAAAAAAACAACAAATCACATTCGGGTTTGTTCGAATGAAAATTTCATCGGAAAATGATCTTATGTTGCAAAATATCCGGTCAGTTTCTTTTAGCTGCGTTTGTCTGTGTTGTCACTTACCAGCAAAACGACACACTCTGAGCGGCCTGGGGGCCACCGAGGGGTCCTTCTTTATGCGCTTTGGTGCAGAGACACCCTGTGTTAACTCTTCTTGGATGCTGGTACAGTGAATGAAATAGAGTCATCAATCACAACATTAATAACTGGATTCCTTCATCATAATAATAATAATAATAATAATAATAATACTACTACTCAGACCTGGCTATGAATTTTGTTATTTTGGTGACAGTTTTGACCAGCTTTGGTCCGGCTGCAAGCAATTATACATATGTTGAAGCAGAGTGTTTAATCCGCTGCTGGTATAAAATAAGCTGATTTACATGAACACAAGAGGGAAAAGGCAGAGGCACATTACCAGGTAACTTTACGCTTCCCTTGCGCAGCAGACGTCATGGCCATGTAGGTCCGGTGGGCTCGTCTCAAGTCTTGTAAAGATGAGATCGGTTGTCTACAGAGCAGAAGGTCACGTTACCATCACATCTCCACGGTTTGGACTTCACATAAGGAACATTTCCCTTTATATTCAAAATCATAATAGCTTATAACTTTTAAATTGGCTTGTATTGTATTGCAAAAGCAATGTGTATACAAATCTTAACTCTTGATATTTGATGCTTTGTTGCAATGCACTTGTGTTCAGGGATTGGGATATGCAAATGTTGTGGTCTGTCAAATAAATTTGTGGCATTTTATTTCCTCATGGCACCTGCAGTTACAAAATGTGTAGATGAATGTTGGGTGTTCCTGTTTTAGAAGATATATTTGATATCTTTTAACCCCATGTAACCTCACAATCCCCTAGCAGGTCCATACATGCTGATGTAAGGTTTAAAGGTACGATGTTCAATACCGGGCAACATGCCTCCAAAAATAATAGGGGGCGGCATTTCACCTCTACTACTGGGTCCATACAATGTCAATTTACAGCCATCAATCATTGAATACACAAAATTCAACCAAACTGCTGAAACTCCGAGAGCCGATAACACTGCTCTCTGCATCCGCCTATAGTTCACGTTAGGCATCTTTGTGCAACGCCCCCGGAGCTGGAGTTTACATTGGCTGAATTTGAGCTAACCGCTAACTGGGGCGGGGGGGTTCTAGTCCCTGCGAAGTAGCATCACAGAGGCGGAGAGGACGAGGCGTTTTCCGTTTCTGCCACTTTGGATTCAATCTTTAAATAAACTATCAAAACGCAGACGAACCATGGATGTATAGAGAGCTGCAGCAATGAGTCCTAAAGCCCGGAAATGAGTTTGCATGTTTGTACTTCCGGTTCCCCCGTCTAAAATATAACGGGGTTTTTGGCTAAACACCTGAAACGAGGTCTGTGGTTAACACAAGCTTAAGAGATTTTAACGTTTTTTTCTACAACATAAAATACACCAAGTATCAGATTTAGAGAATAAATGTAAAACTTTTTCTCCCTCTTGTGTTGCCCTGTCTGTTGCAGGACAACTTAGTAGCCAAGTGCTAAGTGCTCGCATGAAGTCTGGATTAGCCCCCGATCTTTAACACGAGTGGAAAAACAACTCCACAAATGTTGCCAAGCAACTGCTATTTCCTTGATTGAGGTGATGCGTTTTGATTTTTAGGCTCGTTCGCAACACATAAACTAATACACGGTCAATGTGTTAATGTGGGGGCTCATCTGCTTGCCGCATTATTCACTGACACAAACCCCGTCTGATGCTGTGGCTCAAAATGTTTCCTCTTCTGTTCGCCCCTACTTAGCTGACTTAAGCCTCGGGGCCCAATGTTCCAGTCTGGAAACTTGCTGCTGGTGAGAATTCGTATACTGTTTGCCCTCCAGTCTTTGTCTTGTTTTGAATAAGGTTTGGGGGATTTATCACTTCTGAATGGTTTAGTTGCCATCCGCACCGAGCGTCTTTTACACAGAATCCTTCAGTTGCTATGAAACTCTCAGTGGGCAGCTAGAGAGATATGTTTTTAAACATTTTATGGAACTGTTCATTCCCTCTGAACCCATTTTGAAGAATGTTTTTATAAAGATTTTGTTCTTAATGCAATTTTCTGTTTATTGCAACTAGGCTTGCTTAAAAATGTAATAATTTATACTTTCGGGGAATAATGATTAATTCATAATGTGTGGTACAAGAACTGTCCGGGTTTAAAAAGGCATGAACACTCAACAGTTTTTTAAGTTAAGACACATTAACAAGATAAGCATGGGTGACATATGGAGTGTTTTTTCCATCCGTACCAATTTCTTTAGAAACACCAAGAAAAAGATGCCCCCGACATTTGAAACTCAACAAGAGAGAGTTAATGACATTCATCATTTGTGTTTGATATTCTTGTTAAAAGCTTCAAAACAGATCATTTAAAGATTTTCCCACATTTAAAGACACAATCTGGAGAATTTTCAAATAAATAAATGCCTGTTTAGTCACTATCTATCCCCAAATAATCTAAAACGATGGTAATTGAGCCTATAGCCAACTGATGAAAGTATTGGGATACTTGCAGTATTACAAACTGGGTGTCTGTAGTGACATACCCGGAAACAATATTGTGTAATAGTTTTTTTGCCATTACATACACATAAAAAAAATGGAACTATGCACACGATTCTTGTTAAAAGCATGTTCAGATAAATTGTTTGGTGAACAGGAGGCAAGAAAATGTGACAAATGGTTTTGATACATCATGGCAGCTGCTGCTCATGTCCTTCTGAACTTGACTTATAAAAATAAATGTCAACAATTTGATTGTGATGTTCGGTTTTGCTTTCTGACGTTACAGAAGTATTTTTTTGTTGTTTCCTACATTTTTCTTCCAAATGTTCCCGTTTAGAGAAGTGAGCACTATTGTAGCAGAACATTTTGGAGGGACCACAGGAGTGCAGTAGGCGGTGTGTGGGTGTATTGATGCATTCGTTTACGACTACTTTAATGTGTTAATCGGCCGCACCATATGGACTGCCAACAGAACCAACATACTGCATGTTTAGAGTCGAGAGGACTCTCGTCCACATTACAAGCCAGCCTGAAAATATCTTCTGAAATCATGTGAAGTGTGTCTAAATGACCATATACACTGTTAAACATCCTCAAGTCAAAAGAAAAGTGTTGGATATTTTCTCACCTTTTAGTAGGAATCCGGTTTCCGTCATCGGCCTCGGGAGGATGGAGCAGTTGGCTGGGGCAAGAGAAGTCTGTTGACGTTGATGCTGGACAGGGGCTGCCACTGCTAATTGTAATCGTGGCATTACTTGCAGTTTGTTCATCATTGTCCAGAACTTCAAATGTCATGTTGGGATCCATGGCGCTGGAGGAGCTCTGTGGCATGGCCCAAACAGTCTTTAGTGAAGGCTCTGGTGTGCACTGGAGTGGGAACATGCCCTCCTCAAACACTTGGGCCTTGGCAACGGTCCGGGGGCTTTGCTGTGGCAGTGACGCAGACAAATTTCTCCGAATTGGCATTCTGGGACGGGGTTCCAGTTTCATATCCGTCTGTTTTCCTTCACCTATACACAAAACAAAAAATTATTTACAGTTAATAGGAATTAAACAAAGCAGCAATAACATTTATTCAACCTAACTGACAACGCACCTAAATCCATGCAACCCAATTAACAACCTATGAAAGATGAACATTGTCATAAAGGGAGTGTAAAGAAAGCTGCTTAGCACTTTGATACAACTTTTTACTATTAGTGTTGTGGTCCAACAGAACCACAACTTCTTCTGCCAAAGTCAGAACAGTTTTGGATATTCTACATTAGAGACTTCTGTATTTATGTTTCTTTCTGTACTCTTCCCGCTGGTTTAGAGCAGAAGGGGTCATGTCACATACGTTCATGCACCAATCAGGGTTCAGCAATATTTGAATCAAAACCCGATGGAAGTTGTGGGTTCTTTGCATAAGTCCGGCACTTCAATCAAACCGGATCAAAACTTTAACTTTGTTAGTCAAGAATGTTTAATTTTACAGAAAAATACTCAAGATGTGAGAATACACAGAGGCTTTAACAAGGAACTGTTTCATAACAGAATTATAAGGTTCCTTATCAAAAAGCAAATAATTGAACATTACAGACGAGAATCAAATCGGACGGAGAACTCTACAGTAGATTGACAGGGGAACGTCCCAGCAATCTGCTTTCTGCATTCACTTTCTTTGATATTGCGTGTTTGTGCTTGCTGATCAGAATATCACATGACATAGGATGTGGTATGGCAGCAACGTCACCATGTGACTTCGTGACTAAAATGCCCGCTCAGGGAACGATCAGCTCTGCAACAGACATCGTTTCAAGACGTCTTTGCAGATGCCAGCATCTGAAACAAGCCATCTTTGAAGTACATCAATGCATTGTTACAGCTAAGGGCTTTGAAAGTGAAAGCAAATCAAACCCCTTTAAAAAGTAAGCATGGCAACACTAAACACACCCCTCCCAAGACGATGCCGTCCCCCATACTAAATCAGTCATAAGCACTGAAGTGCCAGCCTTAGGTTAAACAGTGCAAATTAAAAAATGTCCCAACAGAGAAATGCGATGGATTATTCCCTTAAATTGCATCAGAATGTGATCAGGAGACATTATGCATGCCACAAGGCATTTAAACATTATAGTGCCCTCCCTGCACATATAAACTTTACAATGTCAGAATGGAGCCGTTACATGCATCATTACAATCAAAATATATGTTTAGCCCCTATGATAATGAACCCTGTGGTTTATTCAGCATTACTAATCTTAAACACTAAAACAGGATTACCAAAGTATATACACCAATGTGTATTAAAATACTGATTGATATAAGAAATTGTATCCAGTAACTTTTTGCCACATTGTCTTGCTTCATTTAAAAACAGCAGCAACAAAAGCTTGCACAAGTTGCGGCGCAGAATGAGGTTAAATCTCGGTGCCTGCATCACATTATGCTCATGGCATTTCCTGCTGGCGTGGAGTGGGGGTTAGGGAGGGGGCTAAAAAGGAAAAATGCCAGCACATAAAGGAGGTAAGAGCACTAAATGAAAAGGTGAATGACTGACTTAGACATTACCTCAAATATCAAAATGCAATATTTAGCAAATGTGAGTCAGACCTCAGACAGCACACCGTGTGAGGAGACGATGACAAATAGCCCTTTTCTGTGGCAGAGTTGTCCCTAGCAGTAAATGGCAGCAGAGTTCCTTCAATCACATATTTTTGGCTTGTAGGGGATTAATACATGCATGAGTTGCTATTTTTGGTAGAGGCTGCGCTGAATTAGGGTCGCCTGGTTGCTGCTGCCTGTTTTTTATAGTGCGCCTTTTCTGGTTGGTGGAGCAGGGGAGCTTACGTCTGTTGACGTTTTTTCCTGCCCTGCTGTGGATCTGCATTTTCATGAATGAAGCTCAAGAGGGATTGGGAGGGTTAGATGCTAGACAGACAGAGAAAAACATTTCAGGGTAGGAGGGAAAGAGAGGTAGAATGGAGGAAAAAGCCAGACTAACGGACGTTTGAGCAAAAAAATCTAAGGAGGAAAGAATAGATACGAGAAGTGAGAGGTTGAGGATTCAATTGACATATAAAAAGAACAGCATAAAGGAGGCAGTGGGAGGTAGCTGAATGAAAAATCATGAAGCTATTAATAAATGCATGTGTGGACACGTTTTAAAACAACACTGAATTGTGTTCCTTCCAAGTGATTACTTCTGTGGGATTTGCTATTGTTAAGCAGTGCTCAAAGAGTTAATGCTCTTTCAAAACCTCAACCCTCTCTAAAACCAAGGAAATTTGATTGGCTTCGCAAACTGCAGGGTGGAGCTATTTCTCATAACATGCTGCAGTGACTACCATTAAGAGCTGAGGAAGCAGTAAGGGACTGCCAAACAGCATCAGGATAAGATCAGAGCAGTTTGTCTGGATGCTATGTAAAAGCGTTATAAGCGTTATAAAAGCTATGTGTAAGCGTTAAAAGTGTTGTTTCACATGCAAACCATTTTGTCAATAATTGACCACATAGAACAGCTGATAATGCTGCACAACACATATGAAGCTATTGTGTATATATATGTGTGTATATACTACATGCATGCGCGAGTGGTAGCTCTGACATTAAGATGGACATGGTGCTTTTCAAAAATGCAAGTGTGAGCCAGAGAATAGAAGAACAGAGTTATGATTGAAAAGGTAGATATGTGATCTGAATTATGGGAACATAGTGATGCAAAGACACTTTTTAAAGGCTAAATAAATTACACTTATCGTACTTTATGGTAATTCATTATGATAAAGCCTACACAAGGCATGGCTTGCATGTATGTTGTGTTAATATAGGACGAATGTCTGGACAGGTCATTATTTGTTAAAGGTGCTGCTGTATGTATGATGTAGACATTATTGACACAATGTCAACAGACATCTTTTCGTGTCTGGTATACTGAGCGAAATTACTGTTCAGCTGTGTTAACTATTGCAGAAGGTACATTTTATTAGTTACTTTCGGTATCTTAAAGGTTGCAGATTATATAATTTTTATGCCCTTGGGTAATAATAGGTATTATTTAAGCATCATTATATTAGTGGAAGGTAAAAAGTATTAATTAGTGTTTCTCAAATACCAAATCCCCCCAATGTTTTATTTTGGGTGTGTCAAATGCTGAATAAAGTTAAAGTTCAGTGATACAAGTTTTTTTGCTAAAATGTTAAAGCTTACCATCGTGATACCATTAGTGTGTGGAGGTGTTGACACGCGTGGAAAGACGGCGATAGATGTTTTGGCAAAGAAAAGTTAAAATATGAGAAAATTACAATGAATGACCAAATGGGGAGAAAAAAACCAACTCTAAAGCAACTGGCTTGACATAGAGAGAAGGGTCAGACAGACAGGCAAAACAGATTTTTTTTATAATAACTTGCAAAGAGATTTAATAGCAGTGGTGACAAACTCCCTCGTGCTTTCATGTTTCATTTCCATTCACGGAACTCTGGTCATCTGGCAAGAGTATTTTCTTCAAAAGTTAAATTTCCCACAATAGGTTTCAGTGAAATGTAGACCACCTGCAGTAAATATCATTACAGCCAATATGAACTGCAATATTTCACAAAGGTTTTCGTGTTACATTTCCCCAAAGGGTCCATGTGTACAGTTTTCCCTCTATAAAACTGGTTGTGAGTATTCACATCGTTTCATTATTCATGTTTTGGCCAAGACAGAATGTCTGCAGCACAGCTA
Source organism: Anarrhichthys ocellatus (assembly GCF_004355925.1). Classification (NCBI taxonomy): domain Eukaryota; kingdom Metazoa; phylum Chordata; class Actinopteri; order Perciformes; family Anarhichadidae; genus Anarrhichthys; species Anarrhichthys ocellatus. The sequence continues at coordinate 11,749,917 of NW_022280036.1, read as the reverse complement.
TAAATCTAATTATATTACATGTCTGACTTTTATTGTTTATTTTACTACTCCCAACAAGTACTTTTACTTAAACTGCTAAAAACATGTTCAGCAAATAAAAAGCAACACGGCAAGTGGAAATTTAGGCTAACCCAAAACAATTGAGCATTTATATGGCACATTAAAAACACAACTTTATGGCGTGTGTGTTCTGCTTTAATAAAATGCAGCAGCATCTCTTAAAGTGTGTTTGGGCAAGTGTGATGGATTGAGTGAAAGCTGACAAGGAGAGACGTGAATGATTGAGGGGGAGGGGGGGGATTAACAGGCATGCAGGCGTTTTAGATTAATGACTACAGTATGTTAACATGACGGGGGAGAGAGGAGAGCAGATTTACCTTTGGGTGATGGAGCAGCATTGCACAGTGATGTTCTTTTCGTACGGCCCTCTGCACCTGAGAATTCAGAAATCATAAAGAGGTTCAAGGAGAAGCAACATCAACACATCATTACAATTACAACTTCTGCAAGCCCCAAGTGGTTTTCTTTAATTAAAAATGTTACATTGTTACTAAATGTCTGAAAAGTGCTCGCTTACTTTTATTTCTTGGAGTTTCAAAGTCAGTCAAAGGAATTCAGTGAAAATGTTATTAAATGTGTTGCTTTCTGGCAACAATATGAAACACTACCAAGGTGAAACACCACTTTACAACACTATGATTACACACATTTCATTGTGTCTACTGTCTATTTCTTTTCTAGAAAGAGTCAATCTGGCTATTGCACAATGTTCAAGAAAATCAAATCTCACACAAAATCCCACGCATGATGCACAGTGCATTGTGGCCCAGACGTGAAGCCAGAAGAAACAGCTGTCATTTATAATGAATTGCCCAAAGCTCAAGTGAACCTGGAGTGTTTTGGGTCTCAAACAAACATGTTTTAATCATTCAAGCTGTATTCCATGATCCACAGGAGGCTGACACCAATATCTTTATTCAGGACTTGTCATTCTTTGTCCGACTGACAATAAGTTTAGTTGGAATTCCACAAAAACAGTTTCATAGAAGTACTGAATGTAATACAGTTTGAATTGAGCAAGCAGTGGAACTGAGGTGACAGGTGCAGAGTTTAATGTCTCTCAAATGATAAGACTTTATCATAGGAATTGATTGTTGTTACCCAGCTTTGGTTCATCGTCCAAATTTTCATTTTAACTATGTGCAAACAAATTTTTGCTGCAATTGTGTAATTATTGTTTTAAAGAAAAGCAGCATCACAACCTAACTGGGAGCAGCATATTCAAAATAGTCTCGTCCATCTGAACGTTATACGATCCTGAATATAACTTAACCCTTTCAGATGGCAATGGCATCCGTTTGGTGGAGCTTTGATAGATAGCATTGCAGTTTGCTCTCAGCTAACGGACATTTGACTTTTTCTGTCATTTTCCATTTGTTACCCATGACTGTAAAATTGGCCAACTGTTTTCCAGTCGGCGTGGGAACCCCGATCAAGCCAATATAACTTCACGTAAACATATTTACATAAAAAAGTATCTGCTGAGATTCTGCATGTCAGAGGGATGAATGGCCTATTTGATATATTTTTGACTATTCTCAATTCATTTACGTTGGAGCATTATCTCAATTTCTGTTAACATAACATTCAATGGAGATTTTCCAAGCCGTTGTCTTTATCATAAGCAATCACCAATTACTGCAACATCTAATGTTTGGTTTCTCCAGCATTTTGCAGTCATGTGGTCAGGTCTTTATGTATTTATAAAGCAAAAATGGCATCTTCCCATTCAGGCTGTATGGCAGTACATTTTAAGACTAAAATAATTTATTGCTTTTCTCTTTTTTTAAAGAAATCCTTAGAAATGTAAGACTTTGAGTTTTGAGACTGTGTGACGGGCATTTTTCACCTTCTTATACTTTCTTGACTAACCAACTCATGGATTAATCTAAACTCATAATTGCCATATTAATTGATAATGTAAATACTCATAATTTGCTCTACCATATTTTCCAACCGTCACTAGTTTTGTAATTCTATCCAAATTGAATCCACGTAAAAGTATGCTCAATAAACAACAGAACAATGAATGATAGGAGTATGATGACTTACTGCAGGGGCTACTCTGGTGGTATAGCAGATGTGAGAAAAACAGGACAGGTGCCAACTCGCTGCGGTCCACCTCATTCGTCTCCTGTGACCCCTCTCCGATCCCCACCCCTTCCTGGTCGGCCCAGACCACGCCTCTCTCCCTCAACACAAGGTGCTCTAGTTCATGGTTCTCCATCTCGTCTGCGGCGGTGACCTGCCCAGCACCCCGCAACGCAGAGTAGTGCCGACTATAAGCTGGCAACAAGATGTTCACCATTCTGAAATGCAATGGAAAAATATTATTGAGATATTTCTTGAGATGAGGTGCAGTATCTTCAGCTACACTGAATTGGTTGTTAGTATTGTCAACCTACTTCTGCATACGCTTGTTCTCCTGATCCTGCAGTGCAGCTAGCCCGACCATCTGCTTAATATGTTGTTTGAGGTCATTAACCTGCAGCTCCAGTCTGTGGCAATGTAGGCTCTTATCTAAAACCTGAACACCACAGATAAATTAGTTCAGAGAGCATAAATGATGAGGCAATAAGCATTCTAACATAACAGCATATTGAATTAGCACCCTGGTGGGCAGAATTAGAAGAAACGATGGGTGGTTAGAGGTCAAGATACTATAGAGAGAAGATGCAAAGTTCTGTTTTCATCCATGTTTCATCAGAAAAGCTATCTGCTCAGGATAAGGGAGAGGAGGAAAAAAAAGGAAAGAACTCTGACGTAAAGAAACTACGAAACAACAGCAGAGAGAACATTTGACCGGTGGGTGCGTCATAGTTCTGGGTCAGTTCCTGGAAGAAAGGATAAAGAAGAAAAAAATAACATGGGCATGGTTTTAGGTAACTGGCTGCTGTGTGAGGGATGAGTAAAGGGTATTGATTTATTCTCTTCAGTGATCCACGAGTGAGCCGGAGAAATAAAATGAGCACGGTTCTAATTACTAGGAGAACAGATGGGAAGAAAACAAAGACAGTCACGACACCAGTAGAGACACAGCCTACCTTCCAAAATAAACAAACAAAAAACACCAAGCGATGAGTTTTGAAGGATGTAACCCACATTGTGAAGTTTTTCTCTATGTCCAATCATGCTCGTTTGTCTTCATACAAAATATTTCATCCTGTCCGCAAGTTATGTCATTTTAGTAACTAGTTTTACTGACTGTTCGCCTCTACTGATCTATTGTCCAAAGTCTGACAAAAATTTATGCACTCCATCACCAATGTCGGTGTCAAGTGCGGTTAGAATTCATAAACGCGGCTAGAAGCACTTTGGTTACACACGTGTTATAATCAAAGATATAGATTACACTTAACATTCAAGCACTTCTCTTTGTTTAAACAAAACAAGTGTGAAATGTCAATAATATACTTTCGTCACAACAAAACATATATTTGCCAGTCAATCACTCAGCTGTTTTTCAGCACCAGTAAATGTGAGAGTCAATTAGTTCTACGTACCTCTGAGGTCTGATCATTCGACTTCAGCAGCTTAATCTCATTCTCGACGCGATGAAGCAAGCCGTCGTTGTCCAGGAAACGTGTTTCGGTCTCTTTCAAACGTTTGTGAATGTGTTGCTGCCGAGTGCATAAGCTGGCAATCTTCCGCTCGTGCTTACAAGTAGCCTATTAAAAGAGACAACAAAAGTCATTTAGGCGATACCACAAATCGTCCATTGTTTGAGCGAGCATTAGTATAACACACTATTAAGTATGTGGTCTAAATAACAATAATTATAGCTGCTAACAACAATATGTCACCAAGCTCCAGTCAAGCAATATTAATGAATCTAAAAATATTAAGCATTTGTTGTATATTATTTGAGAAGTTAATGTGAATCAATTACTTGTAACTTACAACTACTGTAACCTTTTTTAAATAATTGTTTTGAAATGCAGATCGATGATTCAGCCATACTCTCTGGTAAACGCTCCCACAGTTTAGTTTGTATTGGGAGACAGTGAACAATTCTGCAAAGTTTGGTACTAATAATTCACTTTCTATACTTTCAATGGCATTTACAGCTGGGACTAACACCGGGGCTCAAATGGCAAAGAGGAGCCAGGAGCTGGGGAGCAGTGACCCTGTCTTGCAGTGGTGTAAATGAGAGGCTAAGACAACTATAGAGAACAGAGAAGTGAAATGATGACTCAGCAGCTGATTTTCTGCGGGGATGATGGACTCTGTGGATCGCAGCGTAAGCATCAGCTACCTTCTCAGTCTTTTCCTTGGCACAGAAACATTGGACCTGCAGGTTGTCCTCCTCAGTGTACCGCTGGCGCAGCTCATTCTCCTTCAGTTGTCTCTCCAGATCCAGCTGCTCTTTCCTGATTTGGGTCCGGTCCGAGAAGATTCGCTGCAGAGCTTCCGACACCCTAGAGAGAGAGAGAGAGTGAGAAAGAGAAAGAGAAAGAGAAAGAGAGAGACAAGAGTGATGTCCAATTGCAAGAAGCTTCCCCTTAAAAATGGCAGCATCAGAAAATTTAAATGTAACAAAAGTGATTTAAAAGTAGTCTAAAATCACTTTGGCACATTCATTTCATTAAAAAAAAACAAAACAGGTCATTCTAGTCTCAACTTCTTTGCAATTCAAGGAACATGCAATATATGTAAACAGAAATAGCATCTAGTTAATTGATTACAATAGCCTTGATAAACTGTGTCTCAGTTTTAGCTGGTACTGTCAGACTGGCGTTCATTGAACTCTGGTCATTTTTGCGGCTGTAGTGTTGCTTTGGACTGCATTTTATTAAAAGGTGTGTTTTTTTTTTGGTCCACTTTGATTCAAATACATGGGACAGAATATTAGAAACACCTCTTAGTATAATGCAATCCAATAAAACATCGCCATCATCCCAGGGATTCAAGCAGGATGTGATTAGAAGCTGGTGTGCCACATGTAAGGAGCAAATTTATATTAATGGCTGTGCCAAAAAGCTCTTACAAACCACTTGTTCCGAGTATTTAACACACTGAAGCCCATGAGATATTCAAACGCTTTATAAACACGTCAAAACCACTTGAAATACAGTAATACATCTAATAATGCTAATATCAAAATGTACCAATGTATTTCATCAAATGCTTGCATGGCTAATACAAGTATACTCCATGATGCTGTTAATCTTTTCATATAATCTCGAGCTTCAACTACATGCCAGTTCTGTTCGTACTGAGCCAGAAAGATATTCTTAGCTATATGATGTATATATGTATTCTTGGAGCAGAGATGCGGTGATATGACGATTGGATGCATGTGGCTGTCTGGTTGAGTTAAAGCAGTAGGAGAGACAGGAGAGGCATGCAGGTAAATAAGGACTGGAGAGCTGTCGCTGAAATGTGACTGCACTCTTCAATGTAACTCCGGTGACGTAGGAGACGTCGTGGCCTTGTGCTAGACTGCTGAATTTTTAATAGCGTGAGAAGCGTGCAGCCTCTATTCAGAGCCTCTCTCTGTGCGAGTTGTGAATTCTGATGCTAGTGAATGAAATGTGTGGGAGTGAGACTCATTCAGCTTTTCCATGTCCCCCGCCCCCCGCCCAAATACCCCAACAGATGTCACTGTGTGCCTTAAAGATGAATCGATGGGATGTGGTTAATCTGATTTATGTAAAAGAAATCAATGTGTATATATTATTTGAATTAAAATAAATGTTCTGCACAGCTGTCCCTATCAAATTAAAACTCCACATTTAAAACAAAAGATAGTTAAACTAATGTTGATTGTAGAAGCTATATAAAACACTAGTATTCTTTTATACACAGAGGTACCAACTGTATGTTTGTGGCAGCTATAAAAAGGAAATTAAGTTGCCCCCCCCCCCCCCCAAATATTAAAACTGTGCCAGCGTTTTTCAATCTTGATTCTTGGGCTTCAGAGCACAGCTGTTTTTTAATCCAAGAAGTAAAATAGTCCCGGACTAGATTGCTAGATTGAAAACCAGCAGTCCTCAGTCATATATAATGTTTTTAAATGGGTCACCCTGTTTTAATGAAAGACAAATAACATGTTAGCATAGAAATAGCAGCAATTTACAAAACACAACTTAGTTTTAAATTAAAAAAATAGAATACTGCTTTCTTTACCATGAATTTGTCTTTAAAACTTTATTAATTACGACACACTTTTTGTCATTTTTTTAGTATCTGGCTGCTCTATGCAGTGTAGGTTAGGGGTGATTGTGTAAAAAAAAAAAAGTCAAAAAAGTCTTCCTGTATAAAAATATTGGTATGTTGCAGAGCTCAAATTCTTACTCAGGTACTTGTACGATATTGCAGTTTTAATCCCAAACCAATAACACTAAAACACATTATAAAAACTGAAATGAAACAGTTTTAGTATTAGTTCCCTTTGAAAGAGATCGGTAAAGAGGGACATTAGATTGTTATGAGGATGCACTGTTTTCCAGGAGGTTCAAGTGGCCATTTCGTGGCATAGCATTTCATAGAAGTAAGACAAACAAGCTGTTTAGCAGAAGTCGCATTGGATCACCAATGCACTCTGGGTAGGTCAGCTGTCAAAAACACCACTAATACATTGTGTTGAGAGTTTGTGCGCAAGGCAGCACAAACAAATAAATAAACAGCAGTTGGCATTTTCAACTAATGACGTCCACACAGACACTGTGAGTTACCGATCAAAGGGAGTAGAGTTGCTTTGGGTAAGAAAAAGTTGCTTTGCTTCTATTTTAGCAACATTTTGCTGGTGCACCTCACCTTCAAAGTGCTGCTCCTGATTGAAAACTACATTTGAACTTTGGGATTTTGTTTATAAAAGTAAAGGGTGAAAGCAGGCTATCCAAACACAACCAAATCATTTACAGCGATAAGAGTGTTTTAGTTTCTCCCCATAATTATCAATTTATCATACAGAACATTATAGGTCACCATGAATATTTTTAGGTGCAGCCTCGGAGCAGAGAGCATCTCGCACCTCCAAGGCTGAAGTCACTACACTCGGCTAGAAGGAGTTGTTTTTGGGAGTGACAAAAGTCAGAGATTGGAGAAGAGCCACTGCTCCTTTGCAAACTAATATGCTCGCTATAGGGACTTGCTGAGGTAATACAATAGAAGGCTCAATGATGATAAAATGTATGTTTGGAATATTGATTGTATCATAAATGACAATAAAAAAATAAAGAAACATTAAAAAAATACAAGTCAATTGGAACAGCATATTTGATTGTACGGCCTCGACCATCGTGGCTAATTTCATCTTCCACTGCCTGCAATCAGTGTGTGTATTCCAATCACAAGGTCTACAACAACAGAGTTTACTACACATAAAGAAACAACCTCCGAGATGTCTCGGGTTACAATCTGAATGACAATTATTTATGTGCCTACCTTTTGAACTCTGCCTGTTTCTGAGATGAGATCGTGTCAGAAGCCCCGTGCACTGTGTTCTTCTCATATTCTGTCAGTTTTTTCTTCAATTGTAGAATCTTTAGAGAACAGAACATTGAAATAATCAGAATTGAACCACCGACTGTTCAAATGAGAAAAATATTTTCTGTTTTTTTTTTCTTCTTCTGAAGAATGAAGCAGGGTAGTGTTGTTGTTTCATGGTACCTCTTGCCGTTGCTTCTCACATATTACTGCATACTGGCCAATGTGGCTGTCCAGGCTTACTACGTTACTTTTCAGCTGAAAGTTAAGGGAAGAGAGAAAAACGTAATGAGTAAAGAGGAATTCATACATCTATAGCTCAAGTATCACATTATTTATAACAATTGACAATTTAAAAACAATATAATAACTTTAATACTAACCGAGGACTTAATCTCCTTGGCCCTGTTGGCATACTTCAGTGTATTGTGGATGTCATCGTATGACTGGGAAGAGGGGCTAACATTGGCAATCATAACCGTCCTGCAGTTGCCCCCCAAGGAGTCTTTAAGCAGCCGTGTCAGCTTGCTGTCCCTGTACGGTATATGAGTTTTCTTACTCTAAAACAAAGAAGAAAAAGACAACATTAGCCCAAATAAATAAGACCATTTTTGATGACAAAGGTGTACACAAACAAGCAGCTCAGAAAATCAAAAACAACAACACTCCTGTGGTTCTATCGAGTTTACTTATTCAACAAATGAAAGTTTGAAATGAACAATAACAGGATTGGTGATTTCAATTCAGTTCAGTCAACCATGACACACAAATGTGGGGTGCGCCTCAATATGCATTCTCCATCTGGACAAGCTCAACAAGAGACGCTTAGTCATATTACACTATTTGGTGGGGACCAATAAACCTAACGGGTAGCAAAATTCACTATGGAGCGTTCATTTTAGGGTTAAAACAAGGATCAGCCATCCACAGCACTGGTCTGGAGTCTTTCTGCAGCTGGTCTGTGAACACAGCTCAGTCTTTAATAATGGCATTAGATAGACTACAGCTGCTTAGGTGAGTCACAATCTCGTGGGTACTGGGATTGCAGAAAGTCACATTAAAGTTAAGTAACAAAGGAGTGTAAAATAATCTCTTTTGGGGTTAGCAGCTGCGCCTGCACTTCTCCCTGGAAAAACATGAAGCCTACATCTGGATTCAAAGACCTTAGTTATAGTTCCTGTCAGGTCCAGGGAGTTTCAGGATAGCTGTGCCAATTTGAAAAAAAAAAAATCAAAATCACCTTTTTAATAAGAACACGAGCGCAGGCATCCAAACTCATTCTAAAAGGGAACTCAATTGTTTAACTCCATTAGTTTGGTCAATCATATTGAATCGGTCACAGGTTCAATGTAAAATTGCAGGTGAATGGAGGGAGCGGCACTAGTGTGAATGGAGGGTGTAAAACAACCGTGAAAAACAAGTGCTGGCTTCAAAAGGAACCCAGTGACAAGGGGCTATGCCTGGTGATGCATACAATGTGGTGCTTTGTTCCGTCACCTTCTACTCTCCAGATCACTCACATTGTTTTTCATCATAACAGACCACAGAATACAAAATTCAAGTCCCAATGTCTTTCTGTTATCAAACAACTGCAAGAGCAAACGGTAATTTGAACACAATCTGTAAATGCTACTAGTTAACCACAGATAATCTGTCTCATGTAGGATATTGTGACAGTCTGAGCAAAAATGACAGAAAGTTGTTTTTATTAAAGTTACCAACTGTGGCTTTAACAATACTTCAAGGATGCTGATATCCCCTTCGGACAACATTTTTAGAAAGCCCCTTTTTTGTTGGTGGCAAACACTGGCCTTGTGTGGATGGATGGCCAAGATGGAGAGAAAGGATGCAGCATCAAATGTGTCTGCATTGCTTTGGACATCGCCTTAAGGCAAACAACTTACAACAAAAACCTCTGTGCAGCATAGCATGAGGATGACATACTGAACAGCCCAAACAGAAGTAGCGGACATTCTTCTTCACTCAAACGAATGGCATGTCAGCCCAGACACAAGTGGGGACATTCTTTCCTGTAAACAATGGCCACAACATGAATTCCTTGCCTGCCAACAGTAAACACTGCAGCACCAATAATCATGGGGATAGGGTGGGGAAGGAGAGGGGATTTGTGGTGGGCATTGTAAGTGGACCAGATCAAACTACGTCCATGACGGCAACACCCAAGAATGGTGAGCAGGGTATAATACTCACTGGACACAGTTCTAACACATGAATTCAGTAACCTGTTGAAGAAGGATCACATTTCAACATGGACGCGGTACATTTGCACAGCACTTCCTGAATGCATGTGGCCTGCTTGTGCCTCATCCCTCGAGACTGGTGTGTAAAATGAGAAGACTGCTTGGCAGGTTAATGTATGCAACTGGAATGAAATAATACCCAAATACTCAGTTGACTTGCGACTTCCCAGGCTCTGCGTTTTATATATGGAGGCTTGTGTGCTTAAGTTCATATACCTATAACCATAATAATATAGATAACGCAAAATTTCAGATGGTTTGCTGACCATATACAAGCATAAAAACAGTACTAAATACAAAACATAGTTGAAGCACATTCACTGTAGTTGTGCACCGTCTGTACAAATCTATATATAATATATTTCTTAATGTGTCGTGACTGACATTCTTTGTCAGATTGTCTGTAAACGTAACGTCAACATCTGTAGTTGGTGACAGAGTGAATAGCTAGTAATGCCACAACCAAATTATACAATTTATCAATACAGACTACTCAGAATCTAAAATTCAGCAATAACTAAATTATATATCAGCAAACAGACGGTGTCTTCTGTTTTTCCTCTTTAATTAAGTAATTAATTTGTTTAATTTTTGTGTGCATTTGATTCCCTTTATTGGTTTTAAATTGTAGAATCTCGCTCGACTTTACGTTATTTGTAAAGCACGGTGTAACATTATTTCAAAAGTTTCAAAACAAATCATTATTCTAACTTTTGTTAGGCAGTGATTCACAAAGTAGCATGTCTTTTGTTACCAAGCTAACCAAACACTTTCTTCACTTTCGACAGTCTGACGGATGCTGCTGTGCACAGCTGTCTTCGCTAACCAGGAGGTGTCTTCTGTGCATCCAAAAGTGTTACAAAACCAGGCACACAACACTGTTTGAATGTTAACTCCTTTGTAAACAGATCACTAATCTTAACCTCCAGCTGTCACTGAGACATCTGACAGACGGGTTCCCAGCAAACCGAAAATGTTAAACACGTATATATTTAAAAAGAGACCACATTTTCCACATTGTTTTTTAACAACACTCTGTATGTTATCTACAGTATACACGGGGTAATATAAACTCACCTTTGGGTCAGCAAGTGCATTGATAACATTTCCCAGGGCAAGAAGTGAGCGATTGATGTTGGCACCTTCCCGCAGACGTGCACCTTTGGTGTTGGTGGCGCTGGCTCTCTCTGAGCCGGCCAGATCGATCAGGCTCATTTTGGCAACGCAGACATTAGGATTGAGGCTGGCGGTTTTGTCCTGCTGTCTTAAATATATCTGAAGAAAATAATACAAAACTTTGAATTCAAGACCATCAAGAAGCAAACGGTGGTGCAATGTTAGACGTTTGTAATGAAACAAGATACTGCAAATAATTATCATCTTATAAAATGAAGATATCAGTAACGGCCGGAAAAGTTTACTGTTCAGCTTTTGTATTTATGTTTATTCTTTTGCTCGTTATTGTATTTCTATTATCTTATTCTACGTTTTGACATCATGCTACAGCCTAATTGTGCCTTGGGACTTCAATAACTCTGGACTGAAATACCTGAAATACAGCATGGGACCGGGAAGAGGTGGCATTCATGTCAGTGGGGTGCTGTGTCCGGTTACGATTGCCAGAATCCAAAGCCTCAAGAATGTGCTCTGCAGATTTGGGCTGTATAGAAAAACAAAGAAAATACATAGATGTAGTGTGACCCAATAAATCCCCACGGCTACAGAACTGCGAGGATGCCCAACATTAAATAGAACATTACATTTCTTGTCATCTACTCTGAGAAATATGACTTTCTAATTAAAAACATGACATTATGTATTGCAAAAGCACCTGAGGGAAACTTAAATGGGTTTTAATAAATAGACTTTGCAATGACACCAGTATTTACCGTTAATACACACTATGATGCCATGGGGGAGTATGTAGGATATATTTGCTGCGACTGACCTGATGCAGCGAGAGGCCTTGAACAACCACTCCTTTAGAGCCGTCCTCTCTGACGGCAAGAGGGCCGACATTAGCCAACAAGTCTCTGATTTGTTCATTGTAAACCTGTAAACAAACAACAAATATAACTGCAAACAGCTGCAATCTCATCAAAACCACCCAGAGAGGTCAGTCAAGACAGAAATGTATGATTTGGTTCAAGGAATACTTTACCCACAACATTACCATTTGTATATTAATTACTCCCCACATGTTGCCTTGAATTCTTTTAGAATAAATTTGTTTTTCTCGCATGCCTCCAAAGTGAGTGAAGATGAAAAAACTGAGAAAGATCTTGATGAATTAAAATAAATAGGATCCGCTTTTAACAACAGCAAAACTATATCAAAAAAGCTGTTGACAAACTCTCACACACGTCGTGCATTATAATTCAAGTTTAACTTATCCAGTTGAATGCTCAGTACTTTCCAAACACATGGATTTACGCTAAAACCGTACTATTTTAAACATTTCTGACTCGCCTGGACTTGCACATGAGATTGTTTATGCAGAAGTGTTTTAAATAGTACGGTACTTCAATTCATCTTCATCTTCGTTCAACGTGGAGGCATGCGAGATAAACAAAGAAAAGTTCTGAAATTCTAAAAGAATTCAAGGTAACATGGGGTGAGAAATAGATATACAAACGGTCATTTTGTGGGTGAAGGGAGGCTTTGTACGGGAAAGGAGTCTAAGTCTGAGAATCACTTTGACACAAAATAAGAACAGGTTCTGCACTGACACAGAGAACAAAAAGAGCAAAAACAAACAAATATTCACCTCAAGATATGAGAAAGCAACAGCAAACTCTTTCTCCTCCTTGGCCTCATCCATGCGTTTGAACAGCTCTGTCATGGTGCGGTACATGACCCCAGGCTCATTTTGAGAGCCTAACATAGTATGCGTCTTGCCTGCTCCAGTAGCACCGTAGGCGAACACTGCAAGTGAAAGACAAATTTAAATGAAGTAAAACATTTATATAAGAAATAAATGCTTATCGCAACAACTAGAACATCCATCTTACATTGGATGGAGCGTAACCACAAATCGTAATGTGAAAAATGTAAGTGATGTTCTAATCAGCCTACATTTGAAAGTGGGCTTACAGTATGTAATACTGTCAAAACACCAACTAAAAGACATGCTTTGAACTCGTTAGCATTCTGCATCCAGTATAAACTCAGTTGGCAGTTTATTAGGTACACCAATGCACTGTAATACACACTCTTACAATAAATGCGACCTTCATGAGGGTTAGAATACTTAGCTTTTGTTGAAAGCTTTTGTTTTAGAGAGGAGTTGCTTCGACCGTATGATCATTTTGGAAGGTGCAGTTTGTGGTGCCGGTGAATTGTATTGCTGGACACAGAAAGGTGCTTCTATTAATTCATCCCCCTGATTTATATCAATGAGGTTAGGCTTAATAACAGAAACACCCATCTGTATAAGTTCAAAAGCACCACCAACTACAACCTACAAAATGATGATACATTTGAATCAAGGCCTCAACAGAAGCTGAGCATTATAACATTCATAACGGGAGGATTTACTGCAGGACTGCTGTATTAGACTACATTAGTTGTAGCTAGGTGTACCTAATAAACTGCCAACAGAGTGAATATTGTTCAGCAGGATCAAGAGTTTTCGCTGCTCTAGGCATCTTTCAATGGATCAATGATGACTCTCTAAAGACATATTTGTTTCGGGTTCTGTTTACAGCGAGTACACTAGCCGTCAAAGTTTCCCATTTGTGCTGATTTAAAACACTGGTACTGCATTGTTGTGAGCTAGTGACCAGCAAGTGAACCTTGGAGCAGACAAAGTAAATTAAGAGTAGCCAGCAGTTTCAATTAATGATACAGCAGCATGAGTCAGCAAGCCATGTTGAGAAAAAACACGGCTCTTACTTGGTGCTGGAGTGGCTCATAACTGCATTTGAACTTCAGTATTTGGTCATGCAGGGGTTGAAGAGAGGCAGTCAAAAATCTAAAAAGTTTACTGCCACGGCAGATTAGCTCATTTTATTACAGAGCCCCTGATGGGTTATGGAGGGACTTTTCTTTCATGAAGTACTTTTGACTTCCCTCACAATACCTCGCAATGAATTATATGTTCCCTTGCTTTAAGTTTTGCATTACTTTGGAATACGTGAGCTACTGTATTCTTGAACTCCTGTGGTTTATTGGGAACACGTCAGTCATATCTGATAGAAGCAGCGCAGGCTCAAAACCTGGTGTGCCTTAACATGCTTTCTTGGGTAATGTTGATGGAAACAGTGAAGTGTAGTCACAATATAGCTACTATAGCCATACCCATAACACCATTTATATAACCACATCCACAGCTTCAATCACAATAGTCAGGCAGAGCAGTGGTTGTATATAGTCAGTGCACAGCCTCTCGAAAGGAGTATTTAGCAATAAAAAGATAATGTAAAGTGTCACATAATCTCTCCTTTCTGTAGACCAAGATGCTATCTGTTCCTATACATCTTTTACACATGAATTTGTTACCTGTGCAGTTAAATCCATTCATCACACTGTCCAATACTCCTTTAGTGGTGCTCTCAAAGATGTCATCTTGGTTAGAGTTCTCACCGAAGACTTGGTCAAAAACAAACTTAAGGTCTTTGTTGGCCTTCTTGCTGACATTTCTGTTTCGTCCCCTTTGTGACCCAAAACATGATGTATCCTCTTCCTTGGGGTCAAATATTAGCATGTGGTTGTCAACAACCTGGACCACATTTCGATAGTTTTCACGCTTCTCCCTCTCGTTAATTGGCCTCACTCGAACAACCACCTTTACGTGGCTGCACACGTCACTTGCCATTTTGGTCCTTCTGAAGTGATTGAAGTCTTACTGCAAAATAAGAAACAAAAAGGTTAACTATATTTTCCACATTACAAATCAAAATCATCAGTGTCATTTTTACCAATATGCTCAAACAATCATACAAATAGAAACAGTGGAAATGGACAGAAGACAGCACTTCGAGACGGTGTCATATGCTGTACAGATTGTAAAGCCATTGAATCAAATTAGTGATCATGGGCTATATAAATAACATTTACCAGACTGAAATAATCTAAAAATTTTCACGAGCTTCCCTAGAATTTTTGTCTCAGCTTATTCTCGATGACATTGCAGATAATAATTGATATGCTTTCAAATCAGAGTGAATTCAAATTATTGTTGTAAAATGTTCTTTTTGTACATGTTGAGCAGAGCATTGTTTCAACATTTTGTGTCAGTAGAGGGTAAGATAACATTAATGTAGGCTAGTTAAACCATGGATGTCCTGTATGAGGGCTGGGAGATGCATTTGAATACAACAGCCCTGCAATAAACTATAATCTCATGAAGGACATTTAGTTTTGTTGAAAATGTTTCAGAGATGTCTTGAGTCAAATTGATGGTAATTTGGAGGCTGTAGTTTTGCTTTATACAGACGTACATTTTTTAATATCAAATAGGATCTAATATTTGGCCAATCTTCCTTGATATAGCTTTAAATAGGTTTGGCATATGATGAAAACATTTTAAGTTCTGTTGTATAAATACACTGGTTTTAGCAAAGCGTACCAAATAACCTGGTAACAGTGTACACATGTGCAAAAGCAAACTGATGCTACTGGCATTATCTTTATGCACACCGTCCCTACCATCGCACAGATAACTTAATACAAATGATTCTCATGCTCCGTTGCTACACATTGCAATGAAACTAATAGACTAACGTTATCGTAGCTAAGTGGCAGTTATCACCTGGATAAAATCCAAAGACGAAACGTTAAATGTACCGGTAATAACAATACATTCATACCCAACAGTTAACCTGATGAATAATATGATTACTAACATTACTCTCAAGCCACAAAAGGTTTCACTGTTGGGTAAGATACTCAGCTACATGTTAGCAAAACTGTTTTGATTCAAGGACACATTAAAATGCGATAGAATTAAAAGCTAACCTGAAAACGTAAACTTGGCAAGGGTTGGCTAACGCCTGTTAGCTATAATGGCTATAGCTGTTAGCTATAATAGCTAGACCAAGATGCTTTTTTATTATAGCTGTTAGCTATAATAGCTAACAGCTCTCGCACAACTTCCAACGGTAAATTAGCGTTGTTTTCTTTATGTAGAATTCACCGTGTGCGATTAATTTAGCGTTACTTCTTACCTTTTGTCATTAACGGTTATCTTTAATTTCCTGTAACCCGTTTTTTTTCTGATTGTACACCAGTAGCTCGTATTGGAAAGATATATTCGCTAGGGTAACTTGGACATAGCTAGATAGCTGGTCATAGCTAGCACAACTAGCGCCAATATTTTCAAAAATAAAGCCCTCTTCCTCTGTCGCAGCTGATTGGATGTGAGTTACAGTGACGTCACCGTGACGCACCGGACATGCTGCTGGAGGAGGAGCTACGTTCTGTTCTACCAAGGTAAGCTACTGATACCCTTCAGAGGCGTATACACGTGTCTCCGTCACAAGTCACCTTAGTCAAACATTTCTAACTGAATGTCCTGTTGCGACCTTATCCGTGAAGTCGTACGTGTAGGTAATCGCGCGTAGGAACCCAACATGGTGGCATAGCAACAATATCCAACAATAGAGCATATCGCTCTATCGTCAGGCTTAAACAGCCCAGCTATTGACGACATAACGTTACAGCCACTGCACACACGTGATAATGAGTAGCACTAGCACATGGTGTACTGAATGTTGCATAACCCTTCTTATCTCATCTCCAAGATCTACGCGAAACAAATCTTTAACGCCCCTGTTAAGGTTAGACTGCGCATGCGTAAATTAACTCCATTGGCTCTGTTAGCTCTTGTGTTTTTAGCAAGTTAGTTAGCTAACGTTGACCTGCTTCACACAAAAACGGCGTTTTTTGTATGTGATCCAACAACATAGCAACATACACTTGAATCCACTCCACTGGTACAATGAGACATTGTTAGCAGCTACCAATTAACTGTTACTCAGATTAGTAAAGTTATGCTAATGTGACCTTTTAGCTCCACGCCTAGCTTAATGGCTACAGCAACTAAATAGACATGACGAGAAGAGGGCCATGAAAACAATACCTGCTCCTCAAATTGAATAACAATTCCGCTATCACTAGTATTTTTCTACCAGAGGGGTTGTTTAATAGACCTATGTATCATGATACATAGGTTATATTAAGTTGAAACGATGCCACACAAAATAATCACAAAATACTTCACACGTGATAAGTGTTTCAAACAGTCCATCATTCATTCCCTTATCTGCTCTTCTAGTAAAGGATAATAATAATGTGTATACAAAGTTGATTTTGAATCCTGTAAGGTACCGTGTCGTGCTTTGCTGCCATTGGACATTTGCTTTGTGTTCATCAATGCTTTGTGGAAATTAATTGAATTTCTTCAGCTCCTGCACATATTTCTATTTCATTAGAATCGTGCGTCACTAACTGATGTCTAATTTTCAATGCATCTTGTTGCCAGGAAACACCCGAATACCCTTTTTACCAAGTGGCTCACTGCAGGTAGTGTTCATGTAGAATGCCAAAATGTTCAACTAATTAACCACGGATGTAATTACTTGTATTGAGGGTGTGGTGAGCCACAACCTTCAGAGGGATCTCGAACGTCTTGAAATCATAAAACTGTGATGCCCTCTTGTTTTGGTTGGACACCAGCTGTTTAAGTCAGTTGAAAAGCCTCCAGCACAATATATCTGCAAGTTTGCTCTTATGATGTTGGCCTAATATTTGTGTTCCAAATTATTATACTTGATCACTACTCCAAATAATAGCATAGTAAATACAAACACTTATTTGGCTATTTTCAGATCTGTGGTCACCTATCACAGTGTTACAGACCCTGCTCCTCTAAATTGGTTTGAACACGTTGTTGCTCTTGTTTTCTCCATAGATCATTAAAGGGATCATGCTTTTTTCAGTGTGCTCCAACCCAATGTTATGGAAAACAAATCGTACTGTGTGGAGAGCATGGAGGTTATGGAAGTTAAGCCTGCACTCTTCTACAGCTTGTGCATCTTCTGGTCCTGGTCCCCTTGACAGATCTGAAGAACTGTCTTCTGTTTTAAACCCAAAGCCTCCTCACACACCTGTTATGCTTAAAGAGGTGCTTCATTACTTAGACGTCCAGCCAGGTCAGGTACGTTTGCATCTTTGTTATTTGTGCAAGTTTTTCAAAATAAAGTTAATGTCTGTCTGTTAAAATGTTTAAAAAAAAAGTCAAAGCTTCATTCAGATCAAATCAGTTCTGTGTAAAAGTATTCAAACAAAAGCAACAGTGTAATTTTGCTTGTTTCTTATTATAATTATTGCCAATAGAATATATTCATCCACTAATGTATTCATACATTAAAAAGCTCTTAGAATGTGTTCAGACTCAAATCTGATGTGTGTCTATAATCGAATGTCAAGGAGTGACTTCTCACTGATGTAAGTAAGTGATTAGGTCCTATTTGTATTTTCAGGCATTGTTGTCTGGTCTGCTTTGGTTGCTGTGGTAATGACATAGGCATGCAAACTCATACTGAGAAGTATTTCTTATATTATGTCCCTCTGATATGTGTCAGGACATTTGAAACACCAATGAATGTCATATACTTTGATACAACAGCACGACTAACTACATTCTCAAAAATGACTCAGCATCAACAACATTTTACATTTTAATCTCCACGAAGATAAAAATGTTTTGCATGTCTGCTCTATTAGTGTAGTACCAAATACAAAATTCTGTTCACACTCTATACAACATTTTGTTATAAAGGCATTCGTGAATTGGACAGGGGGCCGATAGCTTGGCTTTTACTTAATGTATGTACTACCAGGACAGATGGGCATGAGTCAAAAGCCTTCTGGTGTGGCAGGCAGCATAGGAGAGGAAGTGATGCCCCCCCCCATATAATGCATGGTCAAGACAGGTGGGGGCCATGGGTCAACAACTTAGTCAGGAACTGCGCCACTGTAAGGCTGTTGGCAGGACACAGAGTGCTGCGTCGCTCCTGCCTGAACTTTAGCACCTCTAAACTCCTCCGCTGCCCGCCCATTTGCCAACTGTCCCAAGACAGCTTGCCAATCAGATGCTATTAAAAACAGTTTGATAGATTTTGTTTTTTGTACAGTACATGCTGCAGACCTCACTTGGTGTGACGCGTTGTGGAAATGTTACATCCAGAAGTCGTGTCTTAAATGTTGCTTAACTGCCGATGTCTGCTAATTTATTCACTTATATGATGACACACGTGTAATGTTGCAGTTATATCAATTTGTTAAGCACAGCAGCACTACAACCTGATTAGAGTGCTGACACATTGCCATGTTACACATTTATATAGCTAAATCATCACTCTGTAAAGACAGCCGCATGCCCTGTCAGTCTCAGTCAGGCAATCAAAAATCTGACATGACTCCCTGACAGAGCTGTCATCTAAGCAGTCACATTTGTGGTGGTTAAGTGATGGTGTCACTAACAGATCAGTTGCTGTGAGATTGAAACCCTGATATCAGACAAGTGTCCACTGAAATCACTGAGGGCAGTGAGATGTATAATTTGAAGGACTATTGTAAAATAATCACCAACATGTAATTGCTCTTGTCAGCTGAAGCAGAGTATGTGTGAATGGAGTACTTCAGCCATGATGGGTGTCACAGCATATACTGCAGTTTAATCAAAAGTGTGTAAATGGAGCCTTTCAGTGCCCTGCTGCCTCCCACCCACAGGCCGTCTGACTGTAAATGTGTATACAGGTTGCTAATTTGCATGGGTAGCCTACACTATATTTCCACTGTTTTACAAACAGCCATCATGCTCATTGGATCTGGATTGATAGTTTTCATGTTTCTTCACTGAACACATACATTCACTTATTAACAAAGATGTACACAGCTCATCTCTAATTGACTTAAAGGGAGGGGTGGGAGATATGACAGAAATATCATATCTCGCATGTTTTCAAGAAGAATCATAAGAGGTTATGTGTGTGACTGTGTGAGTCTGTGTGTCTGTGACTGAGTGAGGGTGCACCTCTGTGTCTGTCCAAGGCTAATCTCTCATCCTGCTACAGCAAACTATGTAATATTTTGGGTGGCCAGTTACGGCTGCACTTTCAAGGACCTCTTGTGGTTGCGATGAATCACACTTTCTCAAAACACCTGTTATTGCCTGTTTTGTACTGCCATTGACTCCCGGCTGACTCCTCATGCTCTCACTCTCTTAACCCGCCAGCCGCTAGGCGCCGCAATTGATAACACTGCATCGCTTTGGATGGTGTGTTTTGCTAACGACTAAGACAACTGGACATGGGATGGCCCAGGATTTCATTATTATGTTATCTAAGCAATTTGAGGCTACAGCTGTCGCCATCTTTGTTGTATACAGCTACAATGGTTACAGGTGTCGTTCAAGTCTATAGCAAGGTTAGTTGTTAAGGCTCTGTTTACTTGTTCACACACTCTGTGTCCGTGTCACTCTGCTCTGCAGTAATCTGACAGACGTACTCTCCTCAATAAATTCAGCTGTCATTTCCAAACTCTGGCAGAAACTCTTTCTCTCTGTCGTTCCTACTCACCTAACATTTCCACAGCTTCCTACGCTGGTTGTCAGCAAATATTTTTTGTCAGAATTCTTTGTTGACAAATGTAACACTCTATACACAAGCCCAGGTTAACTGAACTTTGGTCAGAGAAAATGAAAGCACATTTTTAAAATGAATATCCAAACTGTCCATTGTGAATATCCATCACAGTTTACCAACTGATCTCCTGGTTCAACTTCGACCTACTTGCCATGATTGTTTTGCGACAGGAAGCCCTCAACCTCTGGTTTTGCGTCAAAATAAAATGGTGGCTGATCTAAGTAAGCTGTTGGTTGTTTACCACCGGTATGATCTTCTGATCACTCATCTTTTGCCCCCTGTTGGACGTCTCTTAAGCTTTTGTTGCCACATTGTGAGATCTTAACAATTACTTTTATGAGTAGTGGAGCAATGTTATCATTCAGCTGTGGAAGTAAAACCCACGTTGTCATCAACCATATGTTTTCTATTAATATTGTCAGTTTTTTCAGAATGTATTATTCAACTTGTCCATCAGATAGACATGCTTACAGTCAAGACTTGGGAGTGACCACAGTTTCATCTGGGGAGGTCAGTGAGAGCTGGAAGGACTCAACTTGACAGTCCGCTAAGACAATAGGCGTTAAGGTGCACGGAGCTGCACACTGATGTTGATGCTCAGTGGAATTGGCAGAACCTGCAACCACTGTAAACTACAGCAAGCCATTTCAATTGAGTTTAAATATCGTTGTCAAACTTTGCTATTATCACAGCTGTGAAGCAGCAATAATACATCTCCATATTTTTAGGTTTAGGTTTTTACTTTGATATAATGCTTTCATGAAACTTCCCCCTCAACTTGTTAATACTCATAGTTATGTAAAAGCATGGGCTGAAAATGACGAAGGATGAGAAGTCCTCCACTGGCACAGGCTGCTTGCGTAGGGGACCTCCGCTAGAATAGATTAATGAGCCATCAGCTGAGAGTCCAGGGGAAAAACCCTTTGCTGCTGTAGAAGGAGAAACGAGCTGCCTACTCCTACATTTCAGTCTCAACACACTCCCTCTTGTGGAATTTATAAGACCATAAGTGTTAAACCTCCTTTTCTGGATCAATATCGGAGTCTTTCAACAATCAACACATTTTTTAGTAGGATTAGGCAAATAATAACTGTTGCTGGACAGTTACATAGGATGATGATCTGTCAGGAGATCTATTGTTCCTTACAATTATTGGCTTTAAGATATGTCAGTATTAATGTTTAACAAATGTTTTGTAGTTGTTAATTCAAATTTTTTTTTTTTGCCATTCATATAATTATGTTGTTGAAATGCGAGCATTATGCCAGTCATTTAGAAATGTCCACATACAAATAGTCTGAATGGACAGTCTATATGATCTAATTCAAGTCAACTATGTGTCTTATCTCTGTGCTATGCAAATCCAAAGGCAACAGCAGTAAGCAATAAAAAACTCCTAAAAGTGTAAACTTCTTTAAGACCACCAAAGCACTGGAATCTTGAAGCCTGGGGTCACCACGAAAGTACCGGAAGCATGAATGCCAGCTCCTGTGGAAAGCAGGTGGTCGCCGACGTGGAACCTGTGCATAATAAACAGCAAAAACCAGACTAGACTCATGATGACAATGGAAATCTAGCACAAAATACAGCAAAACAGGCAAACCACAAATCACAGGTGTTGTAGCTTGTTACGGCCCCGAACCACAGCAGTTGAGTGCTGCATTTTTCACTTCCCCTGTTATTTGGGTTATTTGGCTGGCTGTAATTCGGACACATGATGAGGCACTCTGTTCTTTGGATGGATGACCACAAAACACTCTGCCAGCTGCTACTTCTCAGTGTTTTTTTCATTTTTAGATGCAAGATAGAACACGGACTAGAATAAGTAGTGTACAGCTGTGTGACATGAGTTACCATCTGTTTTATCTGTAATTTGCCATTTTTACATTAAATGTGTTTTTTGTGGAATTTATAGCTTATGGCGGTTGTTGGGGAGGAAAAATGCATCGATGTTTAATGCAAGTTAATCCAGCATATCTTCAAATGTGTCCTCTAGTGTGCTAATGTCAGCAGAGGATAATCTTTTATCGGGTACTGAGTGTACCAGCTTGTAAAGAGGGGCATTGATGGGGTTAATATGATCTTGTCTCATTTAATTAGTTTGAAGTCTTACAGCGGAATTTTGGGCCAGCTGAGGTGAGAAATGACTCTCTGAGTCTACAGTACAGGGAGCACCATGTACTTTTGTGAAAGGCTATTAAGAAACTTAATATACAATCTATAAAACCTCTGTTGTAAAACCGACAGGCAGCAATTGGAGGAAATTTCAATATGCGTTATATATATTCTCTCTCTGATTGTCAGTACATGGGACGCAGCATTTGAAATGTATGCTATTTCAGATGAGCAACATTTGTGCTCTAACTTATATTCCCAGCATCAGCCAGGTGAAGCGCTGTTGTCAATACAAGCAAAGGGGTAATATGATCTTGTCTCTTCAAATTAGTTAAAAGCCTTGCAGTTGCTGTTTGCGCTGTGCAGCTGAAGACTAGAAATTGCTTCAGAAGTAAATATGAATGACAGGGAGTTACAGTAATTCAGTTGCCCTCAACATTTTGTCTTTGCATCTTTTCTTTTTGTAAAGAACAATGTAAAACTGTTGAGACAGGCACTTTATAAATTAAGTTTTATTTATTTCTATATAATTATTTTACACCGTTTGTCAGCCAGTGTCTCCTCAGACATCACTGGCATTTTGTGAATGTCCCAAGAGTTTATTCTAATCTTTTATTTTTTTTATTTTCAATTTGAACTGTAATCCGTTGTGTATTTGTAGGCTTAATAATGACATTTCATGTACATTCATCTGACAACAAATACTGAATTCGTTTTGTCGTCATTCTTTAAAAAGGTTTACTTATCTGTTGTATATGATGCACAGAATAAACACTATCTCTATTATCTGGAACAAGCAACCTGTTATTTTCTGTGCACAAATAATGCCACCACAACCTCTTCTGGGTCTTTAATGTTTTTTTTCTTTACACTCCTTTTTTGGGAGCACTGAGTAGTGAAAGAGGAGGCTGGTAAATAATTGATCCTTGTAATTAAACACTCCAGCCAGGGATGCTGGGGCTGATTGACGGCCAGATATTAGGCCCTTGTCTCGTAAGGTTGCAAGTTTAGTCTGAGGTTATCAGTGGCCAGAAGACTCTTTCTCCGTCCCTGCCTCATTACTTTCATGAGTAGAACATTTCATAGTAGAGCGGTGGGTGGGGGTGTGGTGTGAAGACAGTCTGGGACTTCATTAGCCAAATGGGGTGCCTCAGTCTGCAGAGCGCCAAATCGTTCGGCTTTGCTGAGCAGACAACCCTTTTGTGGGTGATTCACCACACTGTCTTGTTGAGTTGTTTTAGCCTTTTCATCTTACACATTCTTCAGCTTCACTTAAACAACAACTTTAACAAATAAAGTGAACCTTCTTGTGCCTACCTGAGCAGATGTTGTCTATCATAATTTAGCTCAAGTAAATCCGCCTCCCACCTTCCGAACTATATTTGCTCACCTTTCTAGTTTTGTTACATTGCTTACAAAGCTGTATATAGCTCACAGCTTACACTACAACATATTGCCCAATAAAGCTTAAATGCTGCCCTAAAAGTAAATACTTTCCAAAATGTTGCACTTTATTAATGTTTGATTGCCATAAAAACATTGACTGTGTGCGTGTGCGTGTGTGTGTGTGTGTGTGTGTGTGTGTGTGTGTGTGTGTGTGTGTG
>NW_022280036.1:11627283-11725787 GCF_004355925.1 Anarrhichthys ocellatus | reverse complement strand
GTGTGTGTGTGTGTGTGTGTGTGTGTGTGTGTGTGTGTGTGTGTGTGAGAGAGAGAAAAAGAAAAAGAGAGGATGTGAGAGAAATATCTTTACAACTGATGCACGGCACAGGGGTAAACTGGAGAAGAGTGCTGCTACAACATCAATTATTGAGTTATATTTGCATGTAGGTTTAATAACAATTATTGAAATTGTATAACTCTATACTCACATGCATCCAATATTGCTAAACTCAGTGAAAATACACTGGAACCCGTCCTCGACACTGAATTGATGCTATTACACCAGGTTTTATTGCAATATTTACATTTGTTCCTGGTGTGTGAGTGCGGGTATGCTAATCAGATACATGCCCTGTGGACAGCAGATGACTCATTCCTGCAACACATCTTCAATTGGTGTTTGTGTGAGGTCCAACTGCATTATCTCAGTGGTCTTTCTTTTAAATATGTTCAGGATCATTATAAAACAAAACATTCATCATGTAGTCTAGTTACTGTTTATAACTTTTACGGTTTAGGTATGCGTATGTGCTTTGTGATTTTGATTCTTATTTTTAACAAATGGTTCCATTTCTTATCATATTATTAGACTGTGAAATTTTGCTGATAGCTAAATTCATCTTAATTTTCACCTGATTTCGACTCACAGAAAGGTTTAGCTATCACAAATGTTTATAGACATTTTCTCTTTTTTGTAAAACAGCAAAAAAGAATCATTAACTGATTCCTGAAATGTGAATTTCTATACCTTGCTGCAGTAAATAGTTTGTCATGTTCGACATGCTTCCCCTCTTGCATGAAGTTATGTTTTTAACAGCAATCTCATTTTGCGGTATCATTAAAGTCTACCGCGGGGCCCAGCCACATCTACAAATGCTACAACCAGGCTTGTCCTATTGTAAACACGAGAGATGTGTGGTGATGCGCGTGGAAGCGGTGATGTAGACAAAAGTGACCTGATCTGTAAACACCAGCCAACACACACTTGCTTTTTGTGCAGTGTCATCAAAGGTATGGCCCATTTCACAAAAGCGTTTTCTGAGCACACGCAGATCGAAAATGGTGGCAGCGTCGCGTTTCAGAAATGATTGTTTCTCTTAAATTGCAGACACATTTACGAGTCCTACTGGGCTCTCAACTGCTTATGGGGTTGCAAGTATGGCATTTTCTTTTTAAGGATTGAAAGAGGTCAAAATTAGCCAGAGGAAATTACCTCATGTTGGAAATTGCAGCTTGCACATGTGGTGAAATGGGCCCCTGGCTCAACTTGACACAGTGCAATGCAATGTCATCAGCAAGTGGTCGAATACATGCAAGTTACATGCAGACAGGGTAATTCTACTCTTTACCCGATCGTCGAGACGGAGGAGCAGATGATAGTCGCCGACTTTCCAATTCTTGGGGCCAATTTAAAGTGAAGGTGATTTAAAACCGGTCTTATTTCTCTTACTGATCTTTCTCAGCATGTGTTCCTGCATCCTAATGATCTTTTTTAAACTGCTGTTGCACCTTTTCTGATAAAGTCCGTTGCAGTGACTTTATCTGTGTATTCAACATTATCTATATTCCCAGCAGCATCCTGATGAAGTGCTGTTGTTCTCAGCTGGAGGGCTTCCACTCCTTGCCTACTCCGTTTCCTGACTAATTTGGCAGGGAAGAGCATGTCCGCTCGACACTACATGACACTACTGACCTAAACCAGTAGCAGAAATTTCCTTGCTTCCTTTTCACAGTTCTTACACAGTGTCTACCTCCACAGTTTAACCAGAGTGTCCCTGCACGGGGTTGCCGATTTTATATAAACTAGCCTATATTGCAGACACCCTGCTTAACATGAATTTCTTAAAAACCTGCTTGGTTCTTGAAAAACAAAGATGGGCACAATATTCTCCCTTGTAATACTTTTGAGGGAAAGCCTTTCTGAGAACCGTCGCATCAATTCTAACATTAAAATGTAACTCCACTTCTGTGCCGCCAGCCAGCTGTTCCGCTCATTTTCTAACGTTAGCGGACTATCCAGCCGCCAAATGAGAAAATTTAAACAACTTAATGGTCATGTACACCCACTTGTCACAGCATAGTAAAGCATGTACGATATATAATCAGTCATTAACACAGATTTACCAGATTTTGTAATTTAATTTCCATGACACAGAAAGGATAAACACTGTGGGTAGAGGGGAGGAGGGTCCCAAACGGTCGACTCTGTCTCAGAATTGGTCTTGCAAGATTAGGACTGATTTAAAACAGTAGATGGCGTTTTGAGCCATTTTCAACAAAAGCAATGCAGATAATCTTTGATAAATTTGGTATGAAATGTCAATATTAAAACCAGCATTGATCTGTGTCATCACATTACAGTCATATTATTTAATTCACAGATAACTTACAGATGTGCTTTGGCTCACACCTTCGCCTTTTGCTGATAAGTACCTGAAGGAAATATATGCACACTGGCAGCAGTGTTCGATGTGGTAAATTTTATCCTGACTGTATCAGCAGCGTCCTGCTGAGGGACAGCCCCCATTCACAAGCTTAGGTACCCTCTAGGCAGCCATAGGCTCCTGAGACTTACCATTACCCCCCAAAGACTGCTGTCAGAGATTGAAAGCTCGGGGCCGGCTGATGGTCATTTGTTCAGATCAAAGTCTGACCTTTGGTCATTTCCACCTTTACAAACGACAGATCTGTGCCAGCTCAGGGATGGAAAATATGAGCGTATGTACTGTGGGATGATTGAAATGTGTCAACCAGCCTGGTTGTAGGTCTTTGAATTGCTGCCCACATCTCTGATTTGTAGGAGCCCTGTATGAATTCATTTAAATATCATTGACACTGGGGCAATCCTTTAAGAAAATACAAAATATTAGTGTACTGATGATAATACCAGTCATGGAAAGGCCCAGGGGAACTTAATCAAAAATCAGCATAGCGCTGCACTGTAAAGCTTTCCTCAGAGCACAGCCCCTCCCCCAAGCCACTGTCCACTGCCCCCACCCCATTCCCTACTTCTTTTCATTTCAAATTGTTTTGTATACCCAGTCTTCAAACTACTGGAAGCATCTTCTTAAATGCCTAGAAGTCTTTCCCCTAATACCATGCCTTCCACCACGAATCCTTCATTTAGCGCGACTCCTCTTTGCACTCCCTAATGGACTTGGCCCTGTTCTTCTTTTGTCTTCCTTTAGTACCATGAAATTCACCTTCAGGAGAGGAAGTCATCTTTCCTGATGCTTCTTTACATTTTGTGAATATAGTTAGATGATTCCACCCCCTCTTTTCAGTTTCACTTCTGCTTTCTCTCGGGCTTTATATGGTTTGCATTGTTTCCCTGGCACACTGTATTGACAGTAGTGTCACACTGAAGAGAAATCCTTCAGAGCAGTGAAGAAGAGCAATGAAGTGTGTAATCATTTTGAATGGATCCACTGCATCATATTTGACCTTAATTCTTGTTGCCTGTTAAAACAAAGAAACAGCATTTCTTTTGGCATTTCTGTCACAGTTTGTGGCATTTCCCATTCACTGAAAGTTAGCAGTCTATATTTTGTATTTTTACAACAACGCATTTGTAGGAATGTCAGAATAACAGCAGATGAGGTTGGACGACCAGATTGAACAAGAAGTTTGTATTTTCAGTTGAGATTGGCCTCTTGAGAAAAATCACAGTATTGTTTGTTCAAACTGCTTAAAAAGGCTTATGTTTACATTCAGTCACACACCTGGAGGTAGTGTGACGTACAGGGCAGCAAAATGTCGTAGCAAGGAGTGGCAATATTCAGAGTTTCCTCCTCTCTTACCCACAGTGATTTTTTAAAAGGTGCAAGATCCGTTACTGGGAGCATTTTGAGTGCTTCTCAACGGCTTCCAACATGTCGTCGGTGTGCTGGCTACAAACTACAACTAAAGTGCTGCTAGAGCTAACAGTGTTAACCTGAGGGGGGATTGTGGGGCGCTGTCAGTTGGGACGGTGTTATCAGCTGTACCCACTGTATGAGAGCAGCTAACCAGTGGGACATGCTCACATGCACTAACGCGCACGAAAAGCATGTGGATCTTGTGCTTGATATGATTGTCACATTTCTTAAAAGTACATACTCCTTCTCCCTCATTGAAAAATCCAGAATATGCTAATTGTTTTTGTTCAAACATTTAACTGCTAAACCCAAGTTGTCTCCTACTTAACTGAAAAGGCCATTCTCATCTGTGCAGTGAAGGTGTCCTGTTTCCACATCACACCAAGATTGGCTTCCAAAGTAGTTGTGATGTCACATAATCATATTTATAGACTTGGACTGAGCACACCAAAACTTTCTCTTTCCAGCATATGGACATGAAAATAGCCATCTAGTGTTAAACTCTGTGAATGTCATTCTGCACAGTGAAGCTCAAATGTCCAAGAGAAGAAACAATAAGTAAAAATGATTTTTGATTGGAGGAGGACTTAAATATTGCATTAGCAAGTTTGCCAAAGCCTCCTTTTGGCAAATAACTCGGAGACTGAAATAATAATGTCAGTTTGTGAAAGTAAAATGTCAAATATAGTTCAGTCTTTATTAGGGGTGGGGGAAAAAATTGATACAGCATAGTATCACGATATTTTGCGTAGCGATATTGTATCGATACACGGACGCCAAGTATCGATCTTATATTATATAAACTATAAAAAAAATTGCTTTTTCAGTCCACTAGATGGTGCTTAGTTGTTTTCTGGTGAGGTCAGCGTGATTCCCGGGTCAGAGTTGGTCAAAACAAAGATAGAGACATCTGGCCTCACAATCTGCCAACAGTAGCCAGGCTCATGGGGGGAGTGCAGCGCATAACTGTCTCTTTGCCCTCGACGTCCACGCATCGCAAGTTATACTGAGTATACTGAGTTATATAACTACTTATATAAGTTATAGTTCATATGCTGAGTCCACACATTTGCATTCAGTTAAGTTGGACTATGTAGTAACACAAACAGTTCAGTGTGTTGGGTGCAACATTTTGCATTGTTGGTCAGTCTGTCTGACAATCTTTTTTTTTATTATTTTATTATACTATATTGATCCCTTTAAGGGGGAAATTTGTCTCTGCATTTGACCCATCCCTGTATATAAGGAGCAGTGGGCTGCCAGTGACAGGCGCCCGGGGAGCCTGGGGTTCAGTGTATTGCTCAGGTACACTATGACACGTGACACATCCCAGCTGAGGATCGAACCGGGTTAAGAGGGTTGTCTGGGAACCTTCCGGTTCCCAGACAACCCTCTTAACCCAGTGAGCCACAGTCGCCCCAAATCCTGTTTTGCTGCAATAAAAATGATTGAAGTGAGATGAACAGACTGAAAACTTTATCTTATTAGATAAAACATGTTGACATTTGGGGACATAATTTGAAGTTGAAAAAAGTAATGAATCGCAATATAGGCCTATGTTATCGCAATACTCAGAATATCGCAGTATCGTGATAATATCGCAGTATCGTGATAATATCGTATCGCGGGACCTCTGGTGATTCCCACCCCTAGTCTTTATGGATATTTACGTACCAGCTCAGGTATGACAATCGTGATTTGACCAGACTAGTCAAAGTAATGAGGAGGATTTCACACATGGAAACCCTCTGGCCCCTATTTTCAACCCCAAACTAACCTGCTAGACTCTGGGAAACATTAATTTTATTATCATGAACGACGGTTACAGAGCAAAGAAGTGGGGCTGTAGTCTGTGACGAAGTCAGGATGTGTTTCCTGGAGCCACAGTGCAGAGTATACTGAAGAATCTGTTTTGTGGAGTAGGTTGTTGTGATTTTCGTTAATAAATCCTTATAGTTTAAGCCAGTTATATTGATAAAGGAACATGTCAAAAAAGGTATCTTAGATTTGATTTAGCAGACACATTTCTATAACGGTCACTGGATATTTGTTGTAGTGTATACCTGCAAATTTGAATCATGATGTTACTCAATAATTTCCTTGTTAAAGTCTGCATTCAGTTTTATGCGAAAATGAATCTTTCCAGCAGAGAAAATGTAGCTCAGTAAATCTCCAACCTGCAAGACAAAAACAGACAGTTTGGCTGGGGGGTGGGGGGGTGGAGAGTGATGACTCATGCACACAGTAGAGGTCCCTCCCTTTCCATTTCTTTCAGTATCCAATCAGTTCTTCCCCAGCTGTCACTCATGGCCACCAGATCAGATCCTCACAATGCTTTACCATCCTCTGTAAATCGCTGTATTTGCAAAGATTTACAACTTGAAAGACAGATACAAATGCCATATTCATATCATTTGGACACATACCGTTACTTGATAATGTGATTTGCAGTGCAAATCATAATCCTCTGCATCTAAGATGCTTTGGTCATGCAGTGGCCCTCAAATTCAACGGAAACACACATCAACACATATTCTGATCCTCCAGAAGAGATTTTAAAGTTGCTACTTAATGCATATTAAAATATGTTTTAGTTTTAATAGAAAAAGTATAATACTTAGATAGTTCTCCAAGAAGCTAGATGAATTACTCATTCTTTTAAAATGAAATTACTTTCAGATTACTTTTTCAGAACACAGGCAGCCTATAAGGCAGCAGAAAGACTAATCGTTGCCTTGGATTGCCCACGTACAGTAAATATTGAGTTATTGGCTCATAGTTTCAGAGAAGATACAAGTGCCTGCTATCCGTGTTTCTCCAGGGATCTCCTCATCACCACTGTGGTGTAAGAGCCAGGAGTCCTTGAAGTGGGCGGATGCTTGACATGGGCTTTATGAGCTTCATGTAGAAGACAGGGACCAGGGTTTTCCTCTTTGCAGTGAGATTTGAATTGAAAAATACAACAAATGTAACTGTAGAACATCGGCAGAGCTGGCATAAATTATCTGAAAGTGGTGGGGAGAGAAAAAGAGTACATAAGGAGAAGAAGGAAAAGGAAGAAGACGTGAGGGGGTTGAGGATGTTGTGGTGTTTGACTTGGGGCGAGTAGAGTGAGTGGAGGTTACATTACAACATTACAAGAGGCTTCATAATATATCATCAGCCGTACATGGAGCTTTACAACTTTAAACTAAAGTTTAGGCTCCAAAAAGATGACGTCCAAAGAAGAAGTAATCAAATGTCTTATGGTAAAAGAGCAAGATCGATTCTTCTGAATAGCATTCATTTTTTTCCTAATTATTGTCTGCTACTACAGTGCATGTTTGGGGATACGGAGCATGGGTCATTCAAGATCTAAATCGACTTGGTTCTCGTCACTGTGTCATTTCAGATTCATTCGGTGCAAGATCACTCTATAATTGAGCAGCACATCATGTAAAGGAAGGTGCTAGGGAGGGACTGGTGTTTTTGATAACATCTAGGAAAATCTCCAGGGGCTTGGATAACGTTGCACAGTCTGTCTTCATGTCCACCGTCATGTAACAGGGTGACGTCGGCACTCAAGCCACATAATCTAGGGCTTGCAAGGGAGTTAAAACAATAGCTTTAAATGCAATCATTCCAGTAAGACAAACAACCAGCCAACCATCCATTAAATTAGGAGTCATTAGGACTTCTAGCTTGGCATCCTACTTCAGCGATTGTGACCCTAAATAGTGATAAAGTGATGCGTAATCAGGGCTCTAAAGTCTTGACTGATTACACTGACATTTTAGTTGGGAACACCAGCAGGTAATTTGTGTGCGACATTGCTGCTTCTGCAGAATGATTGCAAACGGCTCGTGTATTTAAATAGACAAAGTTTCAATACCAGTTGGATCTCTATCCATTTAAAACAAATAAGCTGACTGGCTCTATCATTACAGTTGTGGTTAACCATCAAATCTGCCCAAGCTTTGCTGTAGGCTTGCTCTTTAGTATATTGTGGCGCTGAATAGTATCATTAGATTGCAATAGTATTGGATTACAATAGATTGTCCTGATATACCTAATAGAGTGGCCACTGAGTGTATGCATTCATGGAAAAAACTAATTAGCAGTATTAGAAGTTTTGTCAAATACATTTTTTTGTGTTACTGTGCTGTTTGAGAAGCGGCATTTAGGATTCACTTTACCCACAACATGACAAAACGTATACCTCCGACTCTAGTGGTATCAGGCCATAGTTTGATTTCCACTTGTCAAGTTTTGTTGATATGTTTCTCTGAAAAATCTGCTGCCACCCAAGTACAGTGAAGGTGAGCGGTATTTCTGTTGTGGTGCTCATTCCCACAATTCAAAGTGATACATTCACACCTACAGGCAAAAAAAACATTTGTTCGTCACCAGTTTACCTAACCTGAGGGACAATGTTGAGTATCCTCTGACAGCTCCCACATCCACGGCTGCCCAAGGATCAGCACCTTGGACAGCGGTCATGGCACACTTGTGTTCAAAATGCAAAAAATGATCCACCTGAGCTGAAAGCAAGAGGATCAATCGATCGTCTTACACCTTTACAACAGCTGATCATAATATCATTTTGGATTGATTAAGTCTTTAGTTCACTGTAGTCTGGTTGCCATCCAGGAGCCTTCAGATAGGTTCAGCCTCATTAACCAGAGCTCCTGCTCGTATTAGAAAAACAAAAGCACTTGAGAAACAAGTTTATACTATATTATCTTTGAAAAATATACACATAACTATAACCGTTTCAAATCACCTCTCTGGGAAAGCGAGCTTCGCTTGCATTCCATTGGAATTGTTTGTCATCCCATTCCCTGTTTAAAGGTGTTATTTCTTGTCTTTGTTCAAGTATCCTGCTGCTATTTTGTCAAATTAAATTTAGTTCATGGCAGTTTCATGTCCTTGTTATTTTTCCTCATCCCAGTGACCAGCAAATCAGCCACATAATCATGTAGTGCATGCGTGCTCAGGTGGAATCATGATCATAGTCCTCGTACAGTAAACAGATTTTGTGTTTGTGTTTTGTTAAAGACAAGCTGTGGGGTCGCCCATACATTTGCATTACAGTGCTGTGTGACATAAAGTGAGCTAGTAGAAGTTTCTTGTTGAAATGTCTTCACTTCTGTGCTCTTTCTTTTATGGATTTTTATTTCTGGAGGCATTATATTATTGAATGGGGATTTCTTGTTATTCCTCGCAACCTAAAATACTGACAAACTAAGGACCAGCTTGGATGGCAGTGGGTTTCCCTTTACTAAACAGGACATTTCATTGTGTATTATGGTTTTCATACATGTAGTGTATTTTCCTGTCTGAAGTGCTTTTTCTTCTAACCAAGTAGCAACTGTAATAAAGCAGTTTTAACTGACTGTTGATTCATTTTACATTTCAAAGTTACTTTGTGCTGCTTATGTAGACCTAAACAATATTTTACTTTGGCCAATGTCACATATTTGATCAACACTATTGATTTTCTCGCTTCTCCACAAATACAGTAAATAAGCTGCCTTATGTCCATGGCTCTATGCACCTTTATGAATCTTTCCTGAGCTTAAAGGCAAACCCAGGAGGAACATAAAGACACTTAACCGTGCTTATGTCTTTCATAACAGCCTAGATTGTGTCTGAAATTGGCTATATATGGTGTTGGGAGACACTGTGACAGACGGACTAGCCAGCTTCCTGAAATTGTTTAGATAGTTTTCCAGTATGTCTTCTGCCTTGTGCTACACTGAGAGCACACACTTGTGTAGACCAATAGCCTATGTCCTGTTGCAGCCAATCCAAAAAAGGGATGTCAAAAACAGACTGCCCAGTTAGTATTTGTGACTTTGTTTTCCCAGAGAAAGAAAGCTATCGTGAAGAAAGTCAGACACTTCAGCAGCTGAAGATATTTCTCTCAGACGTTATGTGCATCAAATCTTTAATGTGATCCTCACTTTCAGTGTCCATGGTTGCCATTGAAAGCGGCACAGTCCTATTTTATTCTGTGTCTCCGTGGATAGCCTGTGCAGTATTTGATACACATTTACTACCAGTCTATGTCAGTCTATGGTTCGTCAGCCGCTCACTCTCCCAGTCCTCATGGGAAGATCCCTGAATTGCATTTGCAGTTTGCTGTTGCTTCTTTTGCAAAATCGTGTCAGCAGTGTTTTATGATTGTTTAGATCAAGAGCTGACCATTCACAAATGTATTTGGTGAAAGCTGTGATAGTTTATTGATAGTTTTTGCTATTGCTTTTAAGAGTGGCATTTGATTATAGGTGCAACATGATTTTTTTATTTATTGGCAGGACAAGATAACTAACTGAAGACATTAATCTGGGTCTTGTATCATCTTGGGAGCATGAATCTCTGAATGAGTTATTAGTTGCAACTCTAATTACGTGTGAACTTCTCAGAAGTGTGTTTGAACATGTCGGTAGTGTTTACATAGTAGAATCATGCCTTCATTAGGTTTTGTTTGATCCCCAGCAGTATTAAAACTTTGCCAGCCTTGTTATACCTGTGCGTACATGTCTGTAGGTCGGGGAGCATTTCCAGCTAAACAAACAATGCGGCCCAGCCTACTTGTTTAAAAAACGTGAGCAGAAACGGCAATCTGCATGGTGCAATCTGAAAAAAAAAGGGGCTCGACTGAGATAAAACCAAAAGATAAAAAAGTAGAATAAATACATTATATGTAGGTGGACACAGTCAGGCTTCAATACCACTTAATCAAATCGTCACCCCCCCCCCCACCCATTTAAAGGCAGCAGATAGTTTCTTAAAGAGTCCAGATGCAACAAGTGGGACAGATCAAAATCAAATCAATTTCATATACAAAAATCGTTCACAGTTACCAAAACCCTACTTTAAAACAATTGTGACAGTGAATTTGACATTTTTTTATTTTACTCTTGTATTTCCTTTTTCTTTTTTCTTACAGCCCTTTTACATCTTTTTTTTTTGCTCAGCACCAGCACACAGTTAATCATATGCCACCCACAATTAGAATGATAAAGTTCACCAAATTAGAACTCACCCTTTGGGGACCACGAATATCAGCACCAAATTTCATGCTATTTATCGTTTCATTAGTGTTCATGACATTCAACTGTAGACCAAAGTGTTGGACTAAAGGACTGTGGGACTAGCAGACGTTGCCACCCTGTAAATAATCACAGGCCTTATTATCTAAAATGTTCAAATATTACACATAAACAAACTTGTTGTATGATCTCTTTGTAATCTCCCACAAACAGCCTCACCCCCTTACAGGAGGGAAGCATAGAGCCAGCACAAAGCTTTGCCTTATAGGATGTAGAGTTTCTCCTATTAAGCAGTTTTGACACCTACAATCCTGAATCCCACACAAAAACTGACCTTATTTCCTTATTAGTGAAAAAAACTAAACGTGGAATAACACCATGACTTAATGATTCTTATTTGAGCTCTGATAAAGTTCTGTAACAGCTGGGTCACTTCTTCCTTCTTCACAGAACTCCTATGATTCATTTCTGTTTCTAATTGGCATACGCAGCAGGGGACACATGAAAGAAAAGTACAACTAAAATATTCTTTAAGTCTCTACTGGCTTTTTCTTTATGGCTTCTAAATTCAATAGGATTCGTTGATTCTCACTTATTTGTTTGACCTCCAAACAACAGATTGGTGTTTTTGAACGCAAATTAGCGAATGCAGTTTTTCTTCTCTGTGTAGATTTGTGTTGTTCTAACTAGTTCAAATACCTCCTCAAGAGCCGTTTATTTAAACTTGTGCCAAAAGAGTGCAAACAGCACTGAATAGACGAGGAATGAAAGTATTTGTCGTAACTCTACAGCATTCCTCTGACAAAAGAGAGATTATCTGAACATAAAGAGAGGCATTTGGAAGCAGCCCTCTGGCAAAGAGTTTTGTCAATATTTTTGGGCTCCTGTATCACTTGTTCACTCACTCACTCACTCACTCTCTTACTCACTCTCAGACACACAGGTAGTATGTTTAGTACACTTTGAATTTAGGTAGATGAGCCAAAGAGCTGCGTGCCTCTCTGACATCGCTGATCACCATCAATATAATCTCTTGACAGAGTAATTGCGGGACACTTTCATGCCCTTTGAGTTTGTCTGCTCTCACTGACCATCTGTTTTGTGCACCACACCCTCACCTCCACCTCCTACACGCTCGACTAATATACACACATATCCCAATCATTTAAATACAGTAGAGAGACGAAAAACACACTTTTACAGACTCTTTACACATTTCTTAAGAACAGTTGATATCGGAGAAATACAGAAGTTGTCATAAGGGGGTTCAAAAATGAATTCATTGTCAGATAGTCTTGATATTGTTTGAGCAAAGCAGCAGTTTTAACTGTGACATTGATGTCAAGTGCATTAAGGCAACAGCCAGACACACTCTGAAGTCGATAAAACCATCATCATTCCCGTAATCATAACCTCCACCTTCATCTCTTCATAACATGCTCTCGTGTCGCAAACTGGCTAAAATGTGTGCTCACTTGTGTCTCGCCATGAACTTTGTGTGACAGAGAAAGAAATGCAAACCGGTTACCTCCACTCTTGCCATGGCAACGGACGCGACAAGAAAAGCGATCCTGTACCTGTGTATCTGTCTCCCTAATGGTCTGTGTGTTAGTGTAACAAGATCTGTAAAAACTCCCCTCAATGACATTTTAGATCCCCCACTGTAACTGACCTGGGCTGGGGAGTCACAAGTAGGATTTAGGTGAGTACTCGGCCTTCTCTCAGGTTCCTGTTCCCCTTTTCCTAATGAATTCAACCACAAGACGACTTGAGATGAGGCCCCTTTTTCCACATGGCCAGGATATTATTTACTGTTGTATGAGCTGTATTATGTTTTCAAATTCTCAATAAGGAAAAAAAGAGTCCTTTCCCCACATCATCTATGTTTGTAAAATCCCTCTAAATAGATGCTCTAACCTGTTTTATTGTATTAATAAAGCAAATGAGTGACTGTAATGTGTTTACATTTTTCTTTTTGGGAAGAAAAGCTCTCGTTAAGAATGCTATGGGGTGACTGCTGAAGTGTCCTGTGTTATAGCACCTTGCAGCTTCACTGTCGGTCTGCGCCACTTGGACCACTCCTAACTCTCCTATTCCCTCTGCTGGGAAAGGCAGATATTACACACGCTAAACGGAGTACAAAACAGACTTCAGTAATTACTTGTGTTTGGAGAATCATCTCTGCATGTAGAGACTGAGGTGATCCACGTTGTGTTCCGGCTCAATTCCAAACTGCTGCATTCGCTAGGAAGGCCCGGTCTAGGCGACAGCCTCGCTGACACCCCTCCGGATGAAATATCAATGTGAATGACTCACTACCAAGTTTGATGTCAATCATCCTTGCAAATGCCAAACCCATTCCCACCAAATCTTTTCAAGAAGTAGTTTTGTCCATCTGGTGGCAAAAGCAGCAGGCTTTTTAAAAAAGAGGGAAGATTTTCACAACAGCATTCTGGGCTTTTGAAGAAGCTTGTTTTCCCTCAGGGCAGGGGGACTAGATTTTCAATTTGCTTTATAAATTACCTTGTAAACATCCAATTCTCCATTTTTGTTTTGCACCCACTTCATTTCTAGCTTAGTTTATTAGGTGTGTGAGTGAGTAAAAGGGGTGAAACGTGTACTAAACCTCATACAGATGCATAGTGTCCGTGCTCA
This sequence comes from Anarrhichthys ocellatus, assembly GCF_004355925.1. NCBI lineage: Eukaryota > Metazoa > Chordata > Actinopteri > Perciformes > Anarhichadidae > Anarrhichthys > Anarrhichthys ocellatus. Next base: position 11,712,236 of record NW_022280036.1, on the reverse strand, counting down.
GTGCACCAGTGATACAAATGTGAAGTATTTATATTTTCAACCAACCAACCTCGAAGATTATTGAGCATCAGTTGGCAGTCTGCATTTGCAACAGTGGGAAAAAAAGCAAGCTTTACCTTTGGTATTTGGGCCACAGCTTCCATAGGATGTGACAAAGCATTGTTGTGACAAGTGCTGCACACTCCAGTAGAGGACCAGTTTGTCTCCTGGTTGCTTGTGTCGACTGTTTCGATAAAAGCCAGCCTACTTTGCTGTTTGTGTTTCTGTTTTCCTTTTCCTTTTTTGTATTGAATAGCACAACAGGCAGGTTCATTATGCGTGTGACTCATCCCACTAGCCCACACCCCCTCCCCATCTGCTGCTGTGCGCTGGAAAGGAGAGGGAACCGCCATTGATCACTTCTTCCCTCACACATGCACGCACACACCCCGCCTTCAACGTCACTATCAATCGACATGTTTAATGTTTTTGTCGGGAATAGCTGGCATTTCCTTTTCTGTCATTTTACATCTTTTCTCTGTCATTTGCTGACATTATAATAAATCCCAGAGCAGGCATTTAAAAAATACAAAGTAAAGCATAATCCAACAAATTATTCAAACAATCTCAGACTGTTCAGTCAGTGCAGTTTTTTTTTTTTGTAGCAGTGGCAGTCAGGAAATATATAAGGAAATATGCCTAGACAGGAGAAGTTTTGTTGAGTTCACAGCTGCCTGATAATCTAAGATGTTGTGGCAGAGTGGTTGGCAGGTATTGGACATATTCTGAATATTAGTATTCAGAATATGTATAGTTCTATAAACTATAAAGATGGGATGTCATTCATACAAAGTGCAAATTCTAGGTATCCTTAGCTGATTTTCAACCGTATTACTTATACAGCAGAGTGCTCTAGTAATCGTCATCTCACACGTCGTTCTTGGGCCAACCCAAAAGTTAGTTCAGCAAATAGCCGGTGTCATTTTGAGGATAAATTAAGAAATGCTCTACTGGAGTAACCAAATGGCTATAATACGTTTTCCAATAGAAACTATGACAATGTTTTTGGTGGCATGTATAAAAAATGATGAAGAGACGAGATCCCTCAGGATCTGTCTGATTGAGCTTGGTAGCTGATTGATTGATTGCATTGTACTTTTGCTTTTTAACCAGAGTAGCAGATAGGAAGGATGTGAAACTCAATCTTTCTGGAAAGTGCTCAAAACTGTACTATTGGTGTCAAAGTCTTCAGTTTTTTGGACGACTAATAAGAGATGCCTCCCCCAAGTTTTCCTTCAATACATGCCTTGCGCTCTCATTGGCTGTGGCTCCCCGACAGGTCAGACATTTTGCCTGCTAGGCGATACATCTGCAATCCTCTTTGTTAACGTCTTTTAACAGCAAGCACCGAGCCAAACGTTTTCGGTGTTTTCATCTTAGAACCTCAACCCTTTTCTCAGTGTGTTTTCAGTTCATAGTAGTTAATTCTAACCCTTTTTGGTTGCTTAGAAAGTATTATATAGTTAATCAGAGTTCAGTTGTACTTAGCTCCAACCTCTCGCGTCACTTCTTGTTTGCAAAAAGCCAAAAAGATGTTAACAGCCTAAAACCAAGATGGTGACGGAAAAAAAGCTAAACTCAAGGCTTCAAAACGGCAGCCCACAAACCAATCGTCCATTTCTTATTCAGAGTCTGGGGTTGCCCCTCTCTCCATCTCTTCGTCCACTCTTCAATTTTGTAGGAGCTCTTTATCCGTATACTCTGGCTAAAATAAATAGGGCTATACATTTAAAAACCTCATCCACATTGTCGAAATCATCTAAATATTCAGCCATGACATTGGAAATCTGTTTGATAAAGCTAAGCTAGGCTTTCCGTACACCAACACAAAAAACTCTGCCTGGCTGTCTCTCACGTTTTCACTGCTGACTTCCAGCAAAACACCACCTTGCCAGATTTAAGATTGAGACTTCTTCTTGAGCGAGACATTTATAACACCAATAGGAGTATGTCTGTTGCAAAAAAAAAGCAGTTTTAGTTGATGTAAGTGACGATGCAAGCTTGCCTGTGTACCATTGCAGCTCTCGCTCAAAAAAAAAGACATTTTTTGTCCTTATTAGTCAGTTGGACACAAAAATCATGGGATAATAGGGTCCAGGTTTAGAAATACCGAAGTTAACATTTAAATACTGAGATAAGACAAATACAATAACAAAATAACACTTGTCAGTGCACCACTGTGAACTAAACACTTGCAAACTAACATTGTGAAGATAAGATCATGATTAATTGTGTATATGGAGTCCTAGTGTGAGAAGAATGTGTTGTTTTCTTGCTTTCTCACATGTAGGTGGTCCTGGACATGACATTTGGAGGTGGCGGTCATACCAAAGAAATACTGAATATGGTTCATGAAGTCACAGTCCTGGCCTTAGACCGAGATCCTACAGCCATTGCTCTGGCCCAGCAGTTAGCCAAGGAACACTCGTAAGTGATTTATAATAAAAGATTAACTAGACCAAAACACAAGAAAATGTTTATGTTATAAGCCGTCTTGACAAATGTTTATACTAAATACATTTACCATCATTTTTTATTGTTGCTGCTGACAGCTTGACCATTTTGAGCAGTGTTGTGGTCATTATTTCTTAAAACGTACAGTAGGTGTGATGTAGTATTGCAGTTCTTCCTGTGTTTCTCACTTCTTGCATATTCTGAGCCCGATCAAATACTGCTGGCCAAGATACAGCCCATGAGTTTCACCAACCAATCACATCCCTTCCTCCTTCTTAACTTAAAGCTTTTCTCCCCCCACGCAAAGCTGGTGGGCCCGGCATGTCATTTGTCAGAGTAAGAGCCCACGCCTGCAGTGTGAAGGAGATGCTGCCTCCCACGGAGGATCTATAAGATATGAGGAAAGGGGGGGGGGCGGGAAGTAGAGAGAAGCCCAGAGAAGTTAAAAAGTGGAGAGAGAGAGAGAGAGAGAAAAAGAAAATGAAAACACGAGAGTGAGAGAACAGGGAGACACGAGGACACAATGCCAGGGTGAGAGGGAGTGTGTGTGAGCATGAGCAAGGCGCGGGAGGATGAAAATGAGATGTTCCTAAGACCATGGCGTGGGAAGGAATCCTTTTACGTAGATTCTGGGGAAACCTCTCTCAAGGGAATCTGCCAGAGAAATGTGCCTGTGAGCAGGGAATGACAATTAAGAGAGAGAGAGAGAGAGAGAACATTGTATTCTGTCAGCAGCAATATACCCCTGCTGTAAACTCTTCCACGCCTACTCGTGATGCAAGTTGAGAGAAGCTAGAGAAATCCAGCAATTAACCAATATTACTGGAAGCCTGAGTAAAAGACCCTGGCAGCCTACGCAGTGCATCCACACAACAGGGTTAGAGGATTTTCTCTCGCCTCTGTACTCCCATTTCTTGAGGAAAGTAAAACCTCACTGCAAACTGTTGACTGTCGGTGTGAATCTGAACCCAGTTGTACAGTACAAAAAGAATAATTTCACCTCCTAACGTTTATTTAAAAGCATTAGTTTATGACAGTAACCCTCCGTTCCCTGATGTCTTTAATGGGATTTGTCTTGTGCATGTTGAGCCTCGCTATTCTCTGCTTTTTACCATTCCTGTTGTTGCTATGACTTCCCTGCGCTTGAAGCTACGCAGGAGTTGTGCCCACAATAAATGTTATGAATCTGAAAAGGCACCAAGCATTATTGAAAAGCCCGGTAAGGCAAACATTGTATTTACATGTGTGCATATGGGCTCACAAACAGACTGATGAGATGTGGTATTAACTGTTTGTATGCACATTGTTGATTTTTATTTAAGTGCCATGCCACATCAGGATAGTAGAATCTGAAAATGTTCTCTGTCTTCTTTTTTAAAAATGTTTTATTTTCCTATCCTATAACAAATTGCATGTGCTGTGAGTAATGCTATCACCGACTGCGGTAGCAGAGGCTAGGAGCAGTTAACGTTGTCGATTGAAGAAATCTGCCAATTCAAAAGTTATTTCTGCGACTCCATTAGCTTGAACTGCTCATCTCATCCACACGTGTTGCCATTCTTTATCGCTATTTTTCATGGATGTAGTTAGCTATGTAAGAAGATGACATCGCCATTTTTAGTTGAGATTCAGACAGAAAACAGCGCAGCAGGGGGCTGCGTTGTTGGGGGTATTTAGTTCGAGGTACCGGTGAGTGCCATGCTGGATGACGTTGCATTGCAGCAACATTTCAGACTGGTTGAACTTTTATGCCGGATGACCCAGCGTTGTTTTGCCAGACCCCTCTGCACCCCCGCTGCATACTGACTCCGTTCAAATGATTTAGAGTGCTGTGTTTTGTCACGCAGGGCCAACGGTGTGAACATGGCCTTAATCCAGCCCTCTAAATTCTGACTGGTCGACCATTTAAAAAGGGCCTTGTAAATAATGTAAACGACGGCGGGACTACACACACGCGCACACACACCAGACGCTGACGCTGTTGTTTTACTCCTCACGTCTCTTTTGCTCCCATAATGCCGGCATGCTATCTAAAAATCACACGACGGAGCAGCGTTATGCAGCCGTAGTTTGGTTCAGTGTGAAAAAGCTAAAGCCGGCGTGATGGCGCATCTTCTTTATGGCAGTATTGCGGAATCTGTGTTGAAGTGATCGGGGTCTTCCTGGATAAGAGAGCATCGCTCTCCCACCTGAATAAAAGAAGGTGAAAAAAACACACAAAACGAGAAATTCATGTGGCTTAATTGTTAGACAGCGGGGCTGGTATTGTTTTCACCGTGTGAGTCTATGGTTGAGTCATCATGGCAAAATGTGGTCCTGGAGACACCTACTGTATCAAGAACTACCACAGAGGCGGTTGAAGAACTTTGCCAGTTGGTTATTTTCCTGTCTGTCTGTCTGTGGACAGATTTTTTCACCGTGACAGCATCACAAGTGTTCAAGATGCAGTCACAAATCTTTACAGCTTGTGTAGTTGACATCAAAATGAAGGTAGAATTCAAAGATGGGCATGTTCCAAGAAAGATTTGCTTCTTTTTCTTCACCATAGAAAGAAAATGTCGTAGTCTTTGCACTATTCAGTACAAAACTCAAGTCGGCCATTCTCTATATATATACGATCAATCACACAGCATAGACAACATCCAGGGAAGTGTAGATTTCCACATCTGTAAACTGTCCTGATCTGTGATGCAACATTTTCTAACTGTTCAGAAAAAAAGCCTTTGAACCAAGAAATAAAGACGATGAAACTAGAGACCATCTTGCGATGGGATCACACCAGACCCCACGGTTAATCGGCCCAGGGGCGTAAAGTGCCGCAGCAACGCTGTCGTGGCTGGTGAAGTGGACAAACAGAACGGAAGCATTGAACTTTTATTGGTGACATTTCAAGGAGACGATGGCAAGGCCACCAACAAGAGAACAGCCAATAAATCACAAAATTCACAATTTTTATAACATGCATTAGGTCAGCTGAAGTAGCACAAATTGAAATTTTGAACAAAACATGATTTGTGTATGTTTGTCTTGTGTTTGTTGACTCTTTCTGCCTTTCTTCTTCTGTGGACTGTAGATATTTCCATCACTGCTCCCCTGCTGAAAACAATCAATCAGCATCTTGTCTTTGGCTTTTTGCAGGTAAAGGAACTGAGCGGGTCAACACAAGGGAATATTTCAGGCTTGATTTGTGAAGAGGCAGCATCGTGTTGAACAAGAATGCAGTCAAACAGAGTCTGCTGTGAAGGTTCCTGAGGTCCAAACTGAAGGGCGAATTCACAAAAGGGTTGCGCAGCTTTTGTGGCGCCAAACCTGCAAAAATAGAACTAAAAGCAACCTTGTTATTCTCAAAGCACCCACAAAGGATGAAATGCACCCCTAAATGCACTGCCAAGCAAATAGCTTCTCAGTGTTCCTGTGCTATTTGCCCATATTTAAGTATGGTAATATGCATTAATTTGGTGCAAAATTGGCACTTTTCATTTAAATGAGCCTCATTGCAAAAACAGTACAATTCTTAAAGATCCGCCATAATAGCCACATGCAGTAAACTGAAATTATTAGTCTTCAGAGAGCTGGTGAGTGTATTAGGGCTGTTCAAATTAGCCAAAAATTAAGTTAGAATATTCATTTTTATAAACACAACGCTCAGTTTCTATTGATACCTGTTGCTTTGACAGCTCACAATGGACGAGGTACAGCTGTGCTTTCTGCTTAAAAAGTATGTAACAAGACAGCAAGTACTACTCGGCCATCTTTTAAGTGGCTCTCTGCCTCGGCGCTCACTGAATGCATCGCATGACCGGAGTCACGTTGTGTGACTGCGGTTTATTTTTCTCTCTGCCATTGTTCGGCCTACTGTGATCTTTGCACAGAGGGAACATTTATACTTTTCCACATGGATAATTGCAATCAGATGCAGAAAAGTGAAAAAATTGCACTCGGCTGCAAAACTGTATGGATGCGTTCGCGCTGTAATATAATAAGTGCGATGTCATTTTTGAATTGGACCATTAGGCAGATAGCGGTTGCAAATGACGCGCGGTTTTACAGTATCAGCGGCCACAACCTATTCTTTGTGAATTCACCTGTGAATGTGCTCTCCTTCCAGATGGACACGACCAAGTTAATGCAAGGGCATATTTAGTGAAGGGAGGACATTCTAAAGTGTAGCCAAATGCTTTATGCAAAGTAAACAATGTCTTAATTGAGCTTGATGTTTTTTTTTTATTGACCTTGGAAATTAAAGTTTGAGAATAAAGATACATTATACCCTATTCTACTATACTTTTCCAATTTGTTTAGATACAATTTAAAACTTGTTTGGTAAAAGAAAATCCTCTTTAGTGTAGATATTATAATGTAATATATCAGATCAATATTTCGGATTGGAATGGATTATTGATTTCTTTCTGGCGTATGCCTCCCTGTAATTTTGTAGCTTTTAAACCTTATAGTGTCTGTTAAGTGGATGGCCAGGTGCAATTGTAAGTGGAATGTACGTAAAGACAAAATTAGACTCAAATTTGCATGGGGCAATGCAGCCTGATGCAAAGATGTGCCCCTGCAAGTTGAAATTTTTCGTTTTTTCCAGTAGTTGGTTGTAAACCAAAACATTGAAAAGTAAAAAAAAATAAGTATGCGGAGAATTCAAATGTCAGTTTGACTTTATTTAAACTTGTAACGTTTAGTTTTACCGATGGTTTCTTCACTAAAAAAGGACGCTACAGAGTAAATGGTTATTTACTGACATTTTATTTTTGGTCATTGGATCCACCATCGACTAACACTAGTATCATCAGCTCTGGCTCTTAATCTTTGTCACTGGCATTTCACATATCCCATGATTCAATCTCGGAAGCTTTGGACTGTCTCTGTGTGAGTTTCAGGAAGATCATATTCAGTGATAGGTTGATCCTGTGGGATGCCAGAATAACAAAAACGTGCATGATGTCAATGTTGTGGGGTGCTACAACTAAAAATAGCTCAGATAACTTAAGCAATTATGAGCCCACACTTGGACCTCAGCACATACACCACTGAAACTTGTCCTCTTTAATAATATAAGACCTTACGTAAGGCATTTATATCTCCAACACTGTGTCTAAGCCACATAAAGAAGTTAATAATTTAGAAATGTTATATAACTGTTTTGCATATTTTTATATCCTTCAGTGGCTTACAAAAACGTGTTGGTGAAGAAGTCGCAGTGTCTAGTGGAAGGTAATGTTCATCACCTGCATGTGGGTGGACACATAGACTACAGAATTGTAATTGCCACGATTACGTGACATGCCATGATTACAAGCCTTTGATTAGTATGATATAGCTTTCAGTATTGTATAAAAGCTAGCGATTACGATAATTTATGTTATATAGTCTGTGTGTGTGTGTGTGTGTGTGTGTGTGTATATATATATATATATATATATATATATATATATATATATATATATATATATATATATGGCCTTCAAATTGTTTTGTTTTTTTAAAGTATTCATAATTGTATTTGAAAGGATTTACAGAAATGTAATAGAAAGACTTTTTGTATTAGAATGCTGAGTTGGATCAGCTCACTTATTTTCACCTTTTCCCATTCATGCATATAAACTGGGCAGGGTTGAGAACACTGCTTCATAACGTAGAGTAGTTTAACACTTGGACACATAACACATAAACTCCTCCCATAGCTGCCTTCAGATAAAGCTGTGCGGTCCCACTCAGTCTGAAGCTCTTGCCTAAGTTGCTCCCCTCAACCCTCTTTTGCCAGTATGCTGGTCGGCGCTGCGCACAAAAGCACCGCAAAAATGTGTCTGCAGTTACACAGAGAAGGTACTCTACACAGACCAGCTCTCAATATTTCTATTCCCCAACACAACAGTCACTCTTCTCTCCCCCTGGCCATTCATGCAGATCCACTGTAGGTCAGGGAAGGGCTTTGATGATAGAGAGGGGGCCACAGAAACATAGAAAACCTACCGGAGGGCCAGATTGAGAACATGCACTTCCACCTGTAGGATACTGTATCACTCAATTAGAAGATTATAGCTATACTAATTGAATGAAAAGATCAAAATATATATTAGTAATCAAAGTTTACTATACTAATATTTCTATTTTCCTGATGGTACAAAAGTTAACGCCAACACTCAGTGCAACAACTAATATTCATGCTTGTAGGGCATTTCTATTCTCCCCTCCAATTCCATGACATGTTTCAAAGAAGCATGCATTTATCTCAAAAGCCATTGACCCTCACCCACAGGTGGATCAGTATAAAGTTCTGTCTCAATGAGATACTTCTGGCCTCTTCTGCTGCTGTGCAATAGACTGAATGTCAATATTTGTGCATCCAATCTGCATGAGCTGGAAGGCTGTCAGCTGGTTTCCCTCTTTTGCTTTTATGTGCTTCATTGTTGAGGAAGCTGCTCTCGCAGGTGTAAGTGCTGCCAAACATGCTGGCCATTGAGATTGCTAAATCCCTGGAGTGGAAAGCGGGACGCGGGTAGTCGCCTCCAAAATGGAATTCCCTTTGCTTGAAAGAGGTCTGACTTTAGTTCGCAAAGGTACGATTCTAGCGGTTTCGTGGTATATCACAGTAATATGTTTTCTATTTGTTGCCTGACTGGGCCTTTATGTAGGTTTATGGTGGCTTATTCTGTGGTCAGGAATATGAAAAACATTTTAATGACATCATGTATAAACTGAAGGCTTAAATTACTATAGGGTTTTCTTGGCCCCCAAGAATTATACAATACATGAAGATACCAGAATGCATGAAACAGTGCAGAATGTAAACGTTCTTATTGTGCAAACTGCATGAATAAAAAAAAAGATCTTGAAGCTAACGTTCTCTTAAAACCAAAATCTTTTCAGATAGTTGTATGAACACTATAAACTGACAACAGGTCAGTGGGCGACTGTACGTCGATGTAGCTGGTATTATGTTGGGATAGCAGTTTGGCTGAAGTATTTTTGCCCCGGCAAAACATACCTTGAATCCAGTGTTTTATTCGTTGCTCTGTACCCGTCTTTCTCGACTGCCTGTAGCGGGACCATGTGCAGTGCCTTGGGCAAATGCCTCTTGAAGCGATGTTTGACACTTTGGCTTTGCTGTTTTATGGCCTCGAATCCGATGACCATAGTCACACTCTCTGTATTCCATCACATTTTGTGCTGAGGCGACGGCAACAATGGTGGCTATGTCGTATTTTTTCAAACCAAAAAAACTTCCAGACACAGCTCTTCTCTTGGACACAAGTTCTGAAGACGCAGTTATGCTGCTTGCTCGCAGCCTTTTGGCAGTGTAAATTTGTAAATGTACAATTATTAGTTTTACAAATTGTTTTTGTGTCACAAATTGTGCCATGGTGTTGTACCTGTTATAGACCTAGTTGTGTTTTTTATTTTTTTGTCTTATAAAGTTATTGTAAGAAGGGTACGCAATTGATAGGTCCCCCTCTCAAGCAGCTTTCCCTGGCAGCTCTGGTCTACATATTTGAGTTTGTGCGTAATGTTGTAGTGACAACTCAAGTTGAAATCCTTCGGGGCTAATTTTGTTTCCAGGCACATTTAACACATAGGTTTGCCTTTTCTGTTTCCTATTTTGCGTGGAAGATATGGTGTTGGTCCAGTTTTCTCTTTTGGCCGTTCATGTCTCTTCGTTGCGTGTTGTTGAGGAAGAGGCCTGGCTCGACCAAGACAAGACCTTCTGCAAGCAGTTGCTTGACTACAGGTGTTGTATTTCAAGCGAGCACCCTCTATCCGCGTTAAATGTGGTCAAATGACCCGCTTGATTCCAGCATCTGTGAAACCAACAATTTATTGATATTTGGAAATTGACTTGAACTGACTAAACGTACTGCTCTTCAATATGTGTAATCTTTCAGATTTAAGTAAATCATCACTGTTCATATTTTTCTCATCGAAGAAATGACATGATTTGATTCAGAATCCGTCAACTTACAGTAATTAACACACAAACACAGATTTTAGACATTTGTAAACCAATTCAGAAATGTAGAGGGTAAGAATCACATGATTTTCACGTTAACCTTTTTTTGCCCCCACCGTAAAGTCCCTTTACAGTTTCTTTAAAGTTGCATTTCTTTTGTTTTCATTTACAACTCTGTTCTGTCTCATCATTTCAAGCAGTGGGACGGAGCTGTTTTCCAAAAACAAAAAAACTGTTGTTGCTGTATGTTAGCAACTAGCCTCGAGGTAACAAGATAATCATCCGCACCACACAGCTTGACCTCCAGTAAAAATGCTTGAAAAGAAAAGAACCCAAAAAGTTTTTTGAAAACTAATGAAATAAAAAGTTTGTAATCTGTCACCAAAAAAATAGGTAGAGTGTTAGTGAGGAGGAAGTAAAGGAAAAGGCTCGCGCAGTTGATGGGAGAGAACAACAAAGCCTTTACTATAGATTTTTCAACAAATCAATCACGGGGCAGGATGGTGAATAACAACAGAAAAGCAAAGGAAGGCCCTTGCAGCGTGGGTGAGATGCTCCCTTGCCATTTTGTCTTCAGTGGGTTTTGAAATAGAGGACCTGCCAATTTGTGTTCTTTCCTTGCATGCCCCTCGTTAATCATGAGAAAGGCGGAGTCATTGTTGTCCACATAAAAGGGGCAAATATCAAAAATACTAAAATGTTTTTCAAAAGGGAAGGTTGTCGATACCTGTATTTTATCGATACCTGTATTTATACCGATGCTGCTTACTGGTATCAATACAGTTCTTCCAGCAATAGGTAAAGTCAACGAGAACATTTTGCAAGACGTGTGGCTTCTACTGCCCGAAGACGTCGCAATATATATACACGGCAATATTACCGGTAGTATCATTGAGGTTCAATTGAGATATCGCTTCTCTCTTTTCTGCATTTTAGATTCATACTCTTGGATTGAATCTTGTGTTTGTGATGGACAAACACTCCCGTCGTTTCTGTATTGGAGATATATAACTTTGTTTGAGACATACCTTTGGACATACGGTCTGCAGGAGCTCCTGCAGAGTAGAGAGCGGAGAGTCATCTTCAGCGTTTGACAAATATTAGCAAAATAATTGATGACAAAGCACATTCAAAATTGCATTGATTGCACAGACAGGGGACATCCTCCTGAGATGGACTTCAGAGAACACCAGTGGTAGCAACTTAAGTGTGTGTTTTCAAGAAATAGATGGAGTCACACTAACAAAGGCTAACAGCTATGAAGCCGCTCTATCTAATAGCGACTGTTACCCTGACAGGGGGTGAACTGTTATTTTGAGCGTAAGAGAACCTCTCAAATTGATCTTGGGGAAGTGCTACACCCTAGGGCTGAACGATTAATCGATCACGATTTCATAGAATGTAATTTTTAAATGGCAAAAGCTGCTATGAAAGGATCAATTTTCACCATCTAACCAACCAGAGGGGTGAAAACACTTTTGCCCCCCGGGCTTCACTTGCACAGACGCTGCCCTACGCTCCATGTGACATATGAGAGTAGGTGTAGATGATTAAAAAACAACTTTAAAAATGTCTCGCCACGCAAAGCTTTGAACACACTACTGTGTGAAGTTGGCCAAGGCCAAGGGCGGGTTTAAGTGCAACCCACATGTTTACATGTTACATTGTTGTAGGAGTAGCGTAGCAAAGTCTCCCCTGTGCTTCTCGACCACGGTCTGGAAGCAGATGCAGGAATGATTAACAACGAGGCTTTGAGTTATCTAAATATTTCAATTAGAGTGGTAGAGCCATAGTCGGTGTGCTCTTTAGTTTGTGTGATCTGTTACAATACTGATAAGGCCAGTGCGGTTCATATTTAGTTTTCATAAATGAATGTTCACACCAGGCCTATTGTTCTGCAATGCTTTGTTGTTTTTTATTTGAATTGTGTCATGATAATTGTAATACATGTTGACAAGGCTTGAAGTTAAACATTATTATATTCTGATTGATGGTTCTGAAAGCCATTTTTTGACAGTTCAATATCTAAATAAAGATGTAATTTCCTCATAACACGTAGGCCTGACCTACACGAAGAGCAGTTTATATGTTGACTATCAGATGTTGTGTTGGTCATACTGTAGATTCATTTGTTGCTTGTGTATAGTGAATAATGCAGAAGGTATGGCACTTTGCAAATGAAGACAAAAATTGCATTCTGAATTGCACTATTGATATATAAGAGATGGGAATTAGATTATATTCCTGCATCACTCACTGCAAATTGAGAGCATATTATCGTACTTTCCATTCACTTTGCTATTGTTACCCCTCTCTACCGTTCATTTAAACCTGTCCATCATGAATACAGTCCATAGAACGGAAACAGAACCATGACTTAGTTGTGCGAAGTTTACAAATTTGTCATTATGAATAGCTAGACATGGGGGGAAACGGCTTATTTAATATTAGGCAAACTTAATTACATGCCATTAAATGAGTGAATGAATGACACAGGACACCAATAGCAGCGGTAGTATTTCCTAAGACATAGCTAGAACTGGAATTCCCTGTGTTTAGGTCCCATAATTGAGGTCTAAAACATATTACTTTAGCCTTTAAAGCCGATTCGTGTTAACCTCACACTGATTTCACGTTGTACTGAGTGCCAGTTAAGGAGGCTGTAGTCAACTTGAGCTGCTTAGTTTTTGCTGTTGGCTCTGTGATGTACAAAATGACCGATTTGGAAATGACAATCAGATATTTTTGGTCACTTTTACTTCAAGAGTAATAACTTCACTAAAATCAACGGGTGCAGAAGGTTGAAGAAGACCCTTTGCTCCTAATGTATAGAGATGATAGCTCCTGTTGCTCTCCTCCGCCATCATCTTTGTTCACACAATGTTAAAAGGTCATATGAAAAATGCATGAATGTGGCTGGAGGATCTCACCACTCGTGCATGTGGAAGTGACTGTGTACACAGTGTCTTGCTCTGTCGGTGACGAGGAAGGATCTGAATAGGCGAGCAAAGTCTGTTAGTGGGCTTCCAAGGAAACACCTGATTCAGTTTTAAAAGGTTGACTGCAAAGTTACTCGAGCTATTGTGGGTTTTCATTGAATCAAATATCTCATGTGGTCTTCCCATGAACACGTCTGCTTAAAATGCTTAATATTACCTTGACTTGATGCTGAATGTTGGTGTTTTTTTCTCTGCTGTGTGTTTATGAAGCACCAGTTCATTATATTAAAATGTCTATTATCCAACTGAAACTGATTACCTAAAAACATCAACAGAAAGGCAATCATCTTTCACTCACACACACACAATACAATAATGTATTTTTCTCTTATTGTCTTTTTATTACTAGTTTCGTACCTTGCCTTTCACCTTGCCAATGAGCTGAATAACAATGAAATACTACGATATTTTTGAAAACGCTGGATGTCACTGAAATAAAATAGCATTTTCCTTTTTGCCAATCCATTTAAACAGCAGCCATATGCATTGCTATACAAACGCCTAATAACTCTATTACGTTCCCTAATCCTTTCTCCAGCGGTCGTGTGAAACCATTGCTTGGCCGATTCAGCGAGCTTGAAGCCCTGCTGGCCAACATGAACATTAAGCCAGGCAGCATTGATGCTGTCCTGTTGGATGCTGGCTGCTCCTCCATGCAGATGGATGAGGCGCAGAGAGGCTTCTCCCTCAGTAAGGACGGGCCCTTGGACATGAGAATGGATGGAGAGAGGTAAGAGTTCTGCAACATGCAGTAGGTGTGTCTGGCTGATGGATCTAAATTTGATCAACAACACTGCTGCATTAACAAAACTGTATATTAAAAAAAACACTTGACTCCATTTCCGAATAAATAGTGCTGGGAGGTGCTGGATAATTACAGTTATTGGTGCCTTGAAATTGCTTCAGTGCTCATTGGAGCAGTAATGTTGAAGTGCAGCTAATAAAAAAGGCGAAGCAAAAATGGGCTACCAATAACGACTTCTTTGTTCAATTTGAAGAAGTGAAAAGCTGTCCTTTCTTAGTAGCAAAGGCAGAATTAGTTTTTTGTTAATTGTAAGCATGATTGGGTTTGTGTCGTAGTGTGTGAACATTAAACGTTAAAATAAACTTAAAGGTAGAGACGGACTGATAAATCAGCCGGCCAATATAAGCATGTTCTACACATTTCCTGTTAAGTACATTTCCCCACGAGTAAAAAGAAATGCTAAAGATATATACATTGAACACAGTGTCATCATTTCACAAATCATGTTCAGTACTTATTTTGGTAACAATTCCTATTTCATGGACCCTCGTCAAAAATTGTTAAGTGTGTATGTAAGTAAATGAGTATCTGCTGATATATCATAAAAACTCAAATACTAAAAACTAATTCATTGCTGTAAGTGTTTGCAATTTAAAATCCATTATCAGTCGAGCTTTCCGTTGAACTTACAATATTGGCAAAAAGTCTGTACAAAAATGAAAAGTGCTTTCACAATTGAATTTGAATAATACAATTTTTTTTGCACCCATGAAAAGAAAACAAAATGATGTGACTTATGGCAGCGTTATAAGTCAATATTATCAAAGGCTGATGTGTAACACTACGCAAGTGGGACAGTGTGTAATCTAAAACCCTGTTGGAGACATGCATGTCCTTCTAATTGTGTGTGTGTGAAAACAGATTGATTGATTGATAGATAAATAGATGGATTAATAGATATGTATGTATATATGTATTGCAATTTAAAGTTTCTTGAATGTTTTCATAAATAAATATGAATACCTTCACAAGGGCAACACAATGTGCAAAGCTACCAGCTAAGATAACCCATTATAAGCTATTGCACAAGCTGCATTTTTCTTTTCATTCCCTCACAATCATTCCATTCATAACTGTCAGCCATAAAGGTTTTCAGCTCTATCTCAGAGTTGTCACAATTCACCACTGTCAGCAAGGACGTGACGTCAAGCAGCTTAATTGGGCTTCTCTTTGTGCGTAGGTACCCCGACATGCCCTGTGCTGCTGACGTTGTGGATACCTTAGATCAACAGGCGCTTGCGTCCATCCTCACTGCATATGGGGAAGAAAGACACGCCAGGAAAATAGCTTCAGCCATTGTGAAGGCACGCCGTGTCAACCCCATCACCCAGACACAGCAGCTGGCCAGCGTGGTGGCAGGTAGCTAGACACTATCCTGATTAATTCCCCGCAGCATTCTGGAGGCTACGAGGGAAAATAAAACACGAGTGGAGTTATTAAGGCTGTCTCCCCGTGGGACGTATTTGTCTCAGAAAATTATGTGAACTGTGACCGTAGTCAGTATCCTCTCTCCTGCCTCTGTTTTGGGCGCCTTTCTTCCACGTCTTCCTTTGAGGGAGCTGAGACAAAGACAGAGCTGGAGGTGGCTGCAACCGAATGTGGCTAATGCCTTGAAAGCAAACACCTCTCTCTCTCTCTCTCTCTCTCTCTCTCTCTCTCTCTCTCTCTCTCTCTCTCTCCCCCTCTCTCTCTCTCTCTCTCTCTCTCTCTCTCTCTCTCTCTCTCTCTCTCTCTCTCTCTCTCTCTCTCTCTCTCTCTCTCTCTTCTTCCACATTGCTTTTTATGTTCTTTTTCCCTGTTTCTCTGCTCACAAATATGCACACACACCTGCCACAAATGCAAACACCCACATATGCTCACACACATGACACACTCATGCATAAAGCCGGGGTTACATTGTTTGTCTTCACTGATGACACTGTGTGTCTCAGCGGCTGAGCGAGTGAGATGTCTTTTCAGTAGTTATTGCACAGAGCAGTATGCAGAGCAGTGTCACCCTGGGAGAACAGGTGTGAGTAAGAGCAGCTGTTTGATCTTTCTTGAAGAGCAAAGCGAGTCACCACCAATGTTTATTTGAAACAATCCAAGAGGTTTTGATTGAAGAGTTCCAGGGGGGCTCTGTGAACAATTGTGACGTTGATGCTGACAGGAAAAATTTAAAGTCACAGGAGAAATAACGAGGGTAGGAGGATCTGGTGGCTTTTTAAAATTAATTTGTTGCACTTTATCTTATCTTATCTTACACATTCCACAGCAGTTAATGCTGAATTTTCTAGATGAAAACATCAAAAAGTGCAGCAAAGAACATTTTTACGTTCATTTTTGTTGTCGGCATTAATTGTTTGCGTCAGCATTGACTGGGTAACCTCGTCATACAGCATTTGGTCGTTTACAGAAGCGTGGCTGTGTGAATGAACAGGGCTTTGGAGTTGTATGCACACCTGGGGCCAAAGCTGTTTGTTTGAGTTATTTTTTTCAGAAAAGTTATTCTCCACTTAATGAAAAATCCTTCAACACATCATTTTTGCGAGAGTGTAAGAAAATGTGGGCTAAAACTTTGCCGTACCAAGAACAGCGGACAAGTCATATCTGACCCGTTTCAGTTTATTTCTCTTCAAAAGACTTATCTCGAAAAAAAGGTATCGCGAATAATCCGCTACCGGCTTTTGTCCACGAAAGTCATGTGTGACCTAAAAATGTAGCATAAAAACACATCAACATGGCAGAGGCAGCCATGGAGACACAACCGCATGTCATACAGCTTTGAAGGTAACAGAAAAAGTCCCACAGCCATTAACTGTTGTTGTTGTGAAGGTGCCTAAAGAGCCTGGAATGGAAAGCAGAGCAGCTTTGCTGAATTCTACCCAACATGTGAGTGAAAGGAACATTTGTTTACTTTGCTGAATGCCGACGGCAGGAGTCAAGTGAGCTACATTTAGCTACGTTACAGCACCAAATGTATTCAACACAACAACCCAATAAATGGCATAATCACCCTGTATTTAACTGTGTGTGTGTGTGTGTGTGTGTGTGTGTGTGTGTGTGTGTGTGTGTGTGTGTGTGAATAGCCAGTGGGTCGGTCATGGATGCATTGATTTAGAGATGCCAACAAGCTGTGTAACGTTAATTTTGACCCAGAGCAACAACATTAAATCGGGTGCAGTGATCTACTTGAATTAATTCAACATTAGCACATCAGCTTTCACTGCCAATTTAAAATGCATTTAGAAAAACACAACCTGTTGCAGAGTTCCGCAAGATGGCAACAAAAGCATCCTGCCTTTTGCTATCGAAACACTTCACATCCATCCATCCATCCATCCATCCATCCATCCATTCTCTTCGGCTTATCTAGGACCAGGTCTTGGGGGCAGCAGGGTTTTCCAGACGTTCCTCTCCCCAGCAACATTTTGCAGCTCTTCCTGTCACCAAAATGTTCAAAGGCCAGACAAGATATATAGTCTCTCCAGTGTGTTCTGGGTCTACCCCGGGGTGTTTTACCTGTTGGACACGCCCAGAGAACCTCGAAAGGGATGCCCGATAAGGTGATTGGCTCCGGCATCAGGATGCCTCCCGGTCGCCTCCCTTTCGGGCCCAAGATTCCAGTCTTAAATGTTTGATGAATATAAATGTTGTCACATGGACTAAGTTGCACAACATACCAATATATCTTCAATAAATGAATATCGGCTCTAAGCTGATTTGTAGTTTTGGACATTTTTCTTGTCCTCTTATTTTTTTTTAAAAATGTTCGTAAATGTGTTAAGTGCACGTCGAGGCATGTTTTGCAGTCATTCATGAGGCAGGAGTCAATGATACAAATACTTATTTTGAATAAAGTTACATTATTTCATGATTAACTACCAAAGTGCTTGCTTGTTAACTAGAAGTTAACTAGCTTAGTGGGCTAGTAGTGGCTGGCTAGTGCCAGCATATTCCCAGTTAGATGGCATGTTACCAGTTTGCTCACCAGCTACAGCTACAGCATTTTGAGCTAGCAATGCAAGTGGTCATAACATCCCCACGTTTTCAGCACCACCCACTTTGTGAGGACATGTAAATTAATTACACTGTGCAACTTTCTGGTGTAACAAAGCTCTTAGATTTGATGCATTTTCTGATTTTTGGCGATGCCACTTCATTTTAATCAAGCGATTTTTGGCTCAAATTAAAACATTTTAACTTGTCTTATATCTTATTGTGGAATGTAGTTGTGCTCTTGCCTTTGCTAGTGCGCACTACAAACATCAAATATAGGAATTTAAGATGAGACATAACACAAAGGTAGAGTGCATTCACAGTGCTGTTTCCTGTGTAACTACCTGATCTCTTTATGTACACATCTTAATCTCTTCTTTTTTCCATGGATCTGTCTGTAGGACAGAGAGCACATGGCTTGGTGAGGCCAGACCAGGGCTGGTCCTTGTATTGATTGCAGTGTGAGTCACACCTTGGGCTGTTTAGTGCAGGAGGAGAGAAATGCCACATCACTCACTTTATTGCAGTTTCTCTTCAGGTCTATATAAGTGTCTAATTGTTCATTTGTCTTCTGTGTGGGGGTTATGAGTTGGTCAAGGTGGAATCAACTTGTCGCATGTATTGACATAAAGCTAATGTTTTCCCAACTTTAATGTGCAGCAAATTTTTTAAACATTTTCAGTTAGAGTTATAGCCTTAACCTTTAAATGACCTGAGTTTAACATTAGCAGCAAACAACTATTTGCTATGTAAAGACATGGTGGAGTAATGTCTGTCTGAGCAGAGAATTAACTCGTTCTCCCTTTGTGTGTGTGTTGTTATCCAAGCTTCTCCTTGCTTTGTTGATGAAGTACAGCTGACAACGCCGTCCCAACTGACAGCGTTGTCGCGGAAGTGTAGGACCCACCCTCCTTGGTTTGCGCTAATAGCAATGTTAACAATGAGCCGCCGGCTCCTCTTCGCCATGTTGAGAGCCGTTGAGAGGCAATCGAAATGCTCCCAATCTCATATGTTGTACCTTTAATTGCCCTTTTTATGCCTAAATCCTCATGCATTCTGCACCCTGTATGTTATTCATCAAACAGGTGCACAAGTCTTTCAGTGCAGTTTTCCTCTCTGCATGTCTGCAGTTAGTAATGCCTTTCTCTTAATTGCACATGCATTTTGAGGATCGCTCAAATAACTGGATGAGATATGAAAAGATTAGTATGGAAACATTCCCACCTCTAAAAGGCAGGTGCACATTGTTCAGTAGTAGAGAGAGGTTTTGGTGAAGGAGAGAAACATAAATCACTTTTTATTTTACCGAAAGCAATACGGAGTGCACCGGTCAGACGGCAGTAACTACAGTAAACACAATATTTTGGTATTTTTAAACATAAATCATGGCATTGTCATCTAATGTCTTATGCTCAGTAAGAATTAACTTGAACTTGAGAGGTTTTTGGCTGCATTTATCTCGGTACTGTAGGGACACATCCACCATATCAACACCACCTCCACCCTCCATCTGCTCCGCATTGAGCCTCTGAAGGACCTGCCGCTCAGGCAGTCTCTCTCCCCACTGCTTACATTGGCTTGCATGTATTTTCCAAGAAGCTATGTTTTGTGCTAGATCCTGCTATGTCAATTAATCTCTTTTTGCGTCATATTTTCTTGATTTAATGACTCCTCGGCTACGTATGTCTGATGATTATCAGTCAAACTAGTACCAAGACAGTTGTATGTTTTCATAATCAAGAGCATCTTTTAATCCGCTGACCGGTGGAGAGATCTCGAGTTCTGTGCCTCTTTTGTGTTGTTCACACACTGATAACACCTGTTGGATGTTACGGTCATATATAAGTGGTTAGGTCACATGAGTCAGAGTTACAAGAGTGGAGGTATGGATTGGTGATGCGGTAGCTGATGAGTGGTGTGGCAGTCCCCCGCTGTGTTCATGGAAGGTTAAGTTTGACACATAAGGCCTCCTTCACTCCTCCGTCAGATGATCTCTCTTATCCGTCCAAAACTAATATATTGCTGAACTCACAGAGGCGTGTCTTGTTTTGTAGATGGACCTTCAGAGTTGAACCTCTTGAGCTTTTTCAGTGTTTTCTTTTTGTCCCTGTGCATTCTTTATTGCATTTGGATTACGTATTGTATGACATTGTCCTTCTGATGTTATAGAAAGCTTTGCGTGGTAAAGTTTAGGGAAGACCGAGGTTATGGTCAGAGTTATGAAAAGTATTGCTCATAATCATGATACAAAAAACCCCCAAACATTAATTGATAGTCTGAAACTGGTTATGAATGCTAACAACCCCTCCAAATGTCATTCCAGTTGTTATGGTGGATGGATTTTCTAGGGTGTAGTCAGACTGGAGATCACTTAGCGGAATACAAACCCATTGTAGGACTGTCCTCGACCAAAGAAATTCTTAGTGTCGACTAACACTCATATGATTGTGTCTAACTGATTACTTGATTTAATTGATAGATGTGTAAAACTGAGTTACTAACAAGGAATCACACAAAAGCATCACTTTAACGCTTGTGTTAATACCTTTCTTGGAAATATGTCATTCAGCATGAAAATTACTAACTTGACGAAAGTACTCTTTGTCGACTAAGACCAAAATGACCAATTAGTCGACTAATCGACCGAGAGGGGGCAGCCCTTTCCCATGGTGGAGCTGAAAGCACGCGGGGCAGAAAATAACATAAATAGAGCTCTTAGAGTAGGAAATTGAAGAGTTTTGCGATTTTGTATGATTGGGTTAAATCTGATTGAATTGTGCAAAGTGAGAAAGACAAATGAATTTGTGTCTGGAAGCAAATGACATCCTGCTCCATGCAAATGGACTTGAAGAATAACTTAAATTATTATTTGTTTTAAAAATGTATTTAACTTTCTGTTCAATTATCAAGTTATCTTTGTAGCCTTAATGACCACACCCATCTTGTTGTATTCATCTGCCCCTCTTGGTATCCTTCAGTCTTCCTGTGTTCGGGTCTCATTTTACATTTTTTTAAAGTTGTAAATATTTTAAGCCTCTCCTAAACATTTTTCAAATTTGTTATTGTTTCCACGCTGGCGACAGCTGTTTGGAAAGCCATCACGTTGTCTCGATGTCCGTCTGTCTGGTTCATTCTCATGAATGCGGTATCACAGGATTCACGCCTCGAGTGAATGTTTTCAAATTTGTCACAAACGTCCACTTGCATTCAAGGTTGAACTGATTAGAATTTAGCGGTCAAAGGTCACAAAACATATTTTTGGCCATAACTTAAGATTTCAAATGTTAATTATGACAATTTTACACAAATGTCTAATAGGATAAAATGATGAAGTGATTACATTTTGGACAGACATGAATGAACTGCAGCATGACTGGTTGAGGCAGGTATTCTAGTTCTGTTTAGACCCACTCACTCTGCCCATCTCTTTGTCTCTAGGATCATTTCCTGCAGCTGTTCTCTATGCACGTAAAGACCGACTCCAAAGACCTGCACACGTGGCCACTAAGACCTTCCAAGCTCTGCGTATCTTTGTGAACGATGAGCTGAACGAACTACATGCAGGGCTGCGTGCTGCCCGGTCGCTACTGACGCCTGGAGGACGTCTCTGCGTGATCACCTTTCATTCGCTAGAAGACAGACTGGTAAAACGCTTCCTCCAGGGAGATGACTTGTCTAATCTAGATCAGTATCACTTCAGCCCGAGGAAGCAAGGCGCTGGGAAGGGGAAACTGGTGGATGAAAAAATAGATGGTGGAAGTGTTGATTGGCTTCCTCTGCGAAGAAAAGTGATCACCCCAGAAAAGGACGACGTAAAAGAGAATCCTCGAGGACGCTCCGCTAAACTGAGGGCAGCACTCCGACGTTAATTATGTGACGACAATTATGAGAGGACAGAAATTGTTTCTTTTTTCATCAAATCTTTTGAGCTTTTTTACATCTAGAGTAACTGTTTTAAATTGATACTCAAAGCAAGTTAGGTGAAGGGTGTAGATGCAGTTACACATTAGCTCTCCACTTTATAATTTCTTCTTCAGATGCTATATTTCTTTTTTTTCTTCTTGGCTGTAAAAGTAGGATTTTATTCTGCACATGGGTACTCAGAGAACCTCACTAACTTGACCCAATGAACACAATCGGACTTGTGGGAAGCCAGTGAGGGTTGTCGTCCTTGACACTGCATCAGTGGTTGGTTCGGGCACTGCACAGTGATGGGTGAACTCTGGGTAAGAGAGACAATGGATTTCCACACAATATGCCCGATGTGAACTTTGTGTTGTTAGCCTTCTGTTTTTTGTTTTTTCTCTCCCCCAAATTGTACAATACAAACACCTCTTGTTTGGTACAGCACTGTAATGATGACACTGCATGTGAGTGATGAATTAAGACTTTAATTTATGTGTGTTATTTTAATCAATGAGATTTTCTTGCATTGCCAATGTTTGACAGCATATAAGGTGGTTATTACAGCTCAATATTTCAACATATATAAAAAACCCACCTTTTCTCATTGACGTCTGTATTTCTCCTGAACCTCCCTTGATGAGTCGCTCAAGTGAAACCTCTACTGTACCATATGGATCAGTAATGCCACTAAATACTGAATGACGCATGAAGTGTCAGAAGTGGTGCTGAATGAGCCGGATGGTTGTTCTTCAGCGTTCTCTTACCTTCGACTGTAAGCAGCTGAGGTGTTTTGATCGTCACTATTGGACTTTGACTAACTGTAATTGCTCCATCAAGATTATTAACACCTTTTTTCTTCTGTCTCAGTTTAGTGCACTCTAAATATACCCTTCTCGTTACCTTGGAAACTAAATGGTGCAAGTAACATTTAACTGTCTAAAATTACGTTTTCATCTGATATGAAATGATGTCATGATGTCATGAGTTTGAATGTCCCTCCCTTCTGACATCAGTGGACGTGGACTACATCAAGACATTTAATCTTTTAGATACTTTGCTTCTTTAATTTCACTAAACTCTTCTCTGGATCTCACTGTTTACCATTTATGGTAAGAAAATTATACTACGCCTTCATTTCACATTGATGTGTAAAGTATCCGAACAAAACAATAAAAAAGACATGGGAGAGATTACCACTTTTTAAATTCTGAAAGGTTTATCCTCAATATTTGTACGTGGTCTTATGTACTGCGTTTTGTACTATTTTACTCGCCATGCAGGACGTAATGCTGTAAAGTTAATGTATGAGTGTGCGTGTGCGTGGGTTCTTCTGAACACTAACTCAGCATCTACAAACTCACCACACATACAATACCTACAGCAAGGATGTTTGAATTTCAGATGTCATTGAAATATTTCAGAATTCACGTGTTAAGCTGTTGCCTCATAACAGCAAAATCTTAAATATATCGTTGATTTTAACGAGTCGGCATCAGTTTGAGACTGAAGAATCTGAGGATGTGGAGTTAAAAAGAAGTGAGACCTCTGTAGCTCGCTCCTCACCTCTGCTTGAGTGTAGTAGTTCGAGGTTACATTAGCCGCTCCTAGCATGACACACCCATGACACACAGCTAAAGACGATTAAAAAAACGATGATATCTCTGGTTCTGCTGCATCGATTTTTATCCTTTTTATTAAACTACATCAAGAATAATGAAATGCTAAATTGGTGGAGATAAAAATGTAAAGGTGCTAAACTTGATATTCTGAACATTATTATAGCAGTAAACAACTATTTGCTATTTAAAATGTAAGGGAGTAATGTTTTCCTGAGCAGAGGCCCCACTAACTAGCTCATGGCCGCCGCTTGTCACGGAAGCTTAGCAGCCACGTTCCGGTTCACTCTCAGGCTATCACTGCTTTGTTTTCTCATTGTTTACACTGTTAGCGCTGCTAGCATTGCTAGTTGCAAGCTGCTTTTGCGATGTTGAGAGCCGTTGAGAGGCAATCAAAATGCTCCCAATTTTTCAATCTCCAAACTTTTCATTTTCTGGAACTTTATACTTCTACTACACTACATTTCAGACATTCCGTGTTTTCTCAGGATTGTCTCAGGAATAAGTGTATGATCAGGGATCATGTCTTCATATCTGTTAAAGCTCCAATTTTTCTGATCCACTGTTTCGACAGGTATTTTTCGGTTTTTATTTAGGCAAGAGACAGACTCAGTTGCAGGGCGATTGTACTGTATATCCAGTGTAACCAGTGTCAGGGTGGACGGTGACATATAAACATACGAAAATACACTGCATTTTTCCAAAATTCTAAAACAACTGATGTTTGTTTCTCGATGCAGGGGCAGATGATAAGACAGGAAAATAAGTGATTATAAATTATTGTTATCTACGACTGCGATTGCTCAATCCCCATGGAAACAGTAACCTCGGTTAACAGTAAATATATTGCAAGACATTGCTGTTATTGTAGACTTGATCAATCCAGAAATAGAGTAGCAGATAGCTAATAGCTACTGCTTTTGAACCACGTCTCTGAAACGGCAGTCAGACACAGTGAGCATCATCAAAACTGCTGCGAACAAACCTGCAGACAGGATGAATGTCTTCACTTGAAACAGGGATTGGCTAAAAAAAAAACAAACACAATCTTGTGCAAAGAATACGCAAAAATAGTGCCTTAGAAAACCTTTTTTTAATTTTAGAGATTTGCAGTGGACATGAGGCTTTAGGAGCACAGAGGTACAATGAATGAGTCCATCTTGGTAGATTGCGCCCAGTATACGTCAGCGCAGGGTGTTTGATTCACGACGCAATCAATGACACACTCAATAATTGCCTCTAATGGCATTAAACAATTATGAATGAAAAATCCAAGAGTATCTTTTTGCCGTTTTTATTTTATTTATTTTGTATCACTTTTTCATTTGCATCATATATGCTAATCATCGTCTTAACATACCATCCAATCTCTAACATAGGAGGCACAGGAACAGATGGATATGTTATATAGTAAACAAGGTTTGTCACTTTCATGACTGGAAATGTATAAATAAAATTTTGTGGTGGAATGTAACTAAGCATATTCAGTCAAGTACTGTAATTATGTACAAATGTGAGCTACATGTACTTCACTTGAGTATTTATATTTCATGCAGCTTCATACTTTTACTTTACTACATCCCAGAGGGAAATATTGTACTTTTTACTCCACCACAATTGACGGCTTAAGTCATTCATTTTAAAAGTAAAAGTTAACATTTTACATACAAAACATGTAATTGGCTTAAACTGTACTAATGTAGATTGAACTACCCATCAACATATTAAGCAGTTAACATGCGCGTCACCTTAACAACAGTAAAATGCTACTTACACATTATCGCATCGTCATCAATGATCTATTTATATTGATTGACAATTTCAAAAGACCTTCAACTGTCATGACACACCTTTGAATACAGGGTATTGGACATTAATAATACAGTAGAAATGCATTTGTTTTTTATTCTTGTGAAATGTTGGTGTTTGAGCGTTGAAATCCAAGCATTTACTCACTCATGTGAAGGAGTTATGGGCAGCAGAAGTGTCGCCAAAACAGGAATCCAAGCCAGGTTTGAAAAGGATTGTTGGAAACAAGAAATGCCAACAAGAGACCCACTGAGTCAAAAGTCGTTAAATACAAGGTAAGAACAAATACCAATGAAAATAAGGTGTTGACATTGAATCTCACTGGGATATTGTGTTTTGTGTCTGTGCTTTATTCGACTTCTTGTTTATTCTGTGCCTGATATTCCAGCTTCTCAACTGATAAAATGTTTGGTTTTTCTTTGTCGTATAATAGTAAATAGATATTTTCTTGTCTTTGACTGTTGATCAGACTTGATAAGCTATTTGAAGACATCAATTTGGGCTTTAGGAGACTGTTGCAGCCATGTTTTGCAATATCTTGATGACAATTTGTACAAATTATTAATCAAGAAAATAACTGTCAGATTCATTATTATTGAAAATAATAGTTAGTTGCAGCTCTATATGTTGGGTAAACAGATGATTATCAAGAGATCAATAAGAAACAAAAGCACAACACCAAAAGAATGAAATACTGTCATTTGTCTCAACCACATACAAAATAGACCTCCTTTAGGTCTGTTTTTACAGCCATAAAGAGTCTGTCTAACAAACACTACAACAACAATTGGTCTTTATTGAACATTTATGTATTTCTCGGGCTGTATGTGGATAGGCTATTGTAAAGCAAGGCCAAGGCCAATGTCTTCAAAAGACCTTTGAAGACATCACCTTGGACTCTGAGTTGTGGGCATTTTTTTCATGGATGAAACAATCAATGTTTAACTAAAAAATATATTCTGCATATTAACTGATCATAAAATTTATCATAATTTGCAAACCTAATTATATTAATGCAAAACTGTTGCACATTAAAATGAGATGTAGAGAATCAGAGACTCGTAAAACTTAAATTTGTGTGATTTCTTTTATGGTATAATCTCATTTGGATTATTGAATGTAATGCTCTGTGGATTGAGAATATTCTGTAGATGTGAGGTTTAAGATGATGTGAAATGTATACCTATAGTACATTGTAAAAGCTCTGGAGTGAAGTATGATCCTTTGAAAATTGATCATATGTAGTACTTCAGTTGTGTACTGAGCCTTTAATTGAAAGAAAAAGAGGTAAAAAAACGAAGTCTGTAATTTATAATTATTGATAGACCAGCTAGCTTGTGTATTTTTGTACTGGGGGATTATATTGGGATTCTGAACAGCAGCAGCATGTAGAACTAAAAACTAACTAGACAAAGACAAGACAACAACATGACAACTTAAAAAAAGAAGAAAAAATAGCTGTAGGCTGAAACATGAAGCAATAACTCAATGTTGTCTTCCCCCCCAAAAATGAATGCCTATGCACTACCTCTGGATATTCATCTACCTCTGAGTGTAGCTTTTTGTGGCACTGTGACCATTAACTGTCTGTGCGAGGAGAGAGACATGCGTCAGCCTGTGGCTCCCCCTCTGACAGACTGAAGAATGTATGAGTTTAGAGGACAGACTGAGCTGTCCACAGAAAGCTCATTCTATCCACATCTTTTCTCCCCTCCCTCCTACTCTCACTCCCCGCCCATCTCTGCTGCTCCGCCTGCTATAAAAAGACTTGTCACTGAAAAACACTGAGGTCAAAGCCATTTGAATAATTTTTGTGATTGACGCAGGGCCTGCAGGTCTCTTAGGAAGAAGATCCAACTGTGAAAGAAGACAGCCATGTTGGATAGTAGCGCAATAGTGCACAGCCAGGGGCTACTGCTGCATTTTGCTGACATTCTATTTGGAATTTAGTTCAAGGGATTAAAGTGTGTGACGTTGAAAACATTCATTACAAGTCCTTTCCTCACAAATAAATCAGAGCTGTTTAGTGTATCCTGAAGCTTAAGCTGATCGCAGCGTCTTCGTTACGTCTGACCCATCATCAGAGCACCTCTTGCTGTGTCAGGTGGTTTACAGGGTGACCTGATGTCAGCTCACTGACTCGAGAGTCTCGAGCTGAAGGAGACACAACACCTTTCCTTCTATAACAGCCAATGATATTTTTGCACCTGTCGGACTGTATAGCACACCCTGTCACAGCCGGGTGGGGGGGGGGGTCCTGTAAAAAAAAGGATCCTGATATCTGAGATGGTAAAGTCTAAAAGGCAAATACCACGTAGTTAGTTCAGAAAGCTTAACATGTGATCAGTACCTGGATATTTTATCTAAGTAAGGACGATAATGCAAGGTGTAAATGCACGAAACAGAAAACATTTCAATCACATCGTCTAGACCACATCTGGATGTAGTGGTATTTATATTCAGATGTGGTCTGGCTTGCATTGTGTGTGGATCTCAGCGAAGTGTGAATACAACATGTACAGTTTGGCTATAATCTTACATACATCCCACTGTTATCTCAAGCTGCCCTGTCTAACCAGTCCAAAAGTTTTGGATCAATAAGTTGCAGCAGCGTTGCCTTGGGAGACCCTCTTTTTGCATGTCATAGAGTGCAAGATGAGGGTCATGTGACCGACAGGGGTCTCCAAATTTATTTTCTCATATTTATAATGCCAATGTATTTATAGAATAGCAATATTTTACATATGTTTCTTCTTTATAGTGTATTCTTTGTATATCATGTATTACTGTCTTTTAATTGATCACACTTGTGTGTTTCTCGAGGATATTATCTTCTCTTATCTTAAGTAACTTTTGCCAACTGTCAGATGACCCTCACCTTGCAGGTCATAGCGGTCCTTTGAGAGTCACCCACATCACTCAACTTGACATTTATGCGCCATGTTTGTTTCCATATTGTGATGCGATCACAATGCAAGGGGAATGGAGATAATGTGAATGATTATTAATACCAGATGCAAAAGCAAATATCTGATTTTGTTATGTAGATAATATATACAGATGCAGCTCACATGTTATGTCTTCATCACTGAATGCAGGATAGGTCATTTAACAAAAACATGTTTATGTTATTCAGGAGGGGAAAATAGAAGGATTGTGGTGATGTTCAAATGCTTTTATTTAAACATATACCAAGAAATTAAATAGCATCCATCATATTGGACTAATAGGAATATGATCAACCATCTTGATGATGATCCCCAAAAGGTAGAGAATGGGATGAGGACATGAATCCATAATATCATCATGATATTCTCTCTGAACCGGCTCTACTGAAAATGGAAGTTGAGGATTTGTAGTTTACATTGTTATCTCTGAAATTTAGTTCAAGCTGTACCACCGACATGTGTTTCCTTTCATTGCAGTTCTGAGAAAGGAAAATAACTGGCATGTTTCCTATACGGTGGTAAAATAACACTGGAAGAAAACAAAAACCCAACTGCCTTCAAATTGGGTTGTAGGAGGTGAGATGGCAAAATCTTGAAACCAGGAACCGCTGTAATCAACACCAATGAGGCGATATATTGGATGGTGGCGGCAGAATAAAATCACCACCCTCCAAGAAGGTGTACAGTATATGACTAAATCTTACCAACCCCCCACTTACTGCTATTATCTCACCATAGGGAAAATTGCCTGTCTGGGTACAAGCCTGCAATATTCCCAGCAGTCGTCCATTTGGCTCTTACAGAAGCACCACTCTCTCAAATGACAGTGAAACGGAGGTCACACGTCGAACAGTCACCCTGGGGTTAAAATGATAGAGTTTGTGCAAGTGTAAATTACTCAATAACACAGGACACCTTCACTCCAGTCTTTAATGGATACCTTCTGAGTCTTCTTTATAGCTATCGTATCAGTATGAGCCCTGTTAATTTGTGGATTTTGACGTGACAATGTTAACACAGGACTGTGATCTATTCTGTCTTTTTGGTAATTTTTTGGGCTGAGCAACTCAACTAACAATGTTACATTGCTTTTAGCCCTACTCCATATTTCCAGCCCATTCTCATTCCCAACTGGTTGCATCCTGACTTTTTGTCAGAGAAGCTACACTATGGAAGCAGTAAACACCTGGTTAACATTGGGAATTCATACAAAAACACTTGCTTAGGTTTAGGCTGCAAAACATCTTAGTTAAGTTTAGAAAGAAGACTTTGGTTTGGGTTAAAATTACTCAACACAGCCTCACTCCCATCTTAGTTAGTGCCACTTGGCATCGGAGATCAACGCACTAGGTACCCCTTTAGTGTCAGTTTTGCACGTGTCAGTGATGGCGTGTCAGCATACGCTCGCTACATGCATAGTGACCTTTCAAAATAAACGTCTTCACAGGAAGTTAGTTTTAGGCAAGAAAACCACTTAGTTAAGTTAAGGAAAAGAGCGTGGTTTACGTTAACTTGACTGACTAATGAGTGACTCACATGACTAGTGAGTAACAAAAGAGTTACGTGCCTTGCGACTCATGTGAGTGACGTGACTAATGACACTAAAGACGGGACAGAACCAGGCAGCAACCTCCGGTTCTGAAGAGTAAAGCCAATGCGAAAGTGCCTTAAACTTGCATTCTTTCTAATGGCCAGCAGGGGGTGACTCCTCTGGCTACAAAAACAAGTCCAATTGTGTAGAAGTCTATGAGAAAATGACTCTACTTCTCACTTGATTTATTACATCAGTAAACATTGTGAACATGAGTTTATGGTTTCAAGTCTTCTTCAATACAGCATGATGTTTCTTCAGTAAATGATGATCCCATTTAGAGTAGGTTAGACAATAAAGCAGGGTATGCTTTAGGGCGTGGCTACCTTGTGATTGACAAGTCGATACCGCTATCAAAGCCGTCTCTACGTCACTCTTACGCAGTCCAAACCGATTGGTTATGACACATCAACTACGTCCACTTCTCATATACAGTCTATGGACAGACCACCGCTCTCCTGGACGAAAGTCCTGTGCTTGCTTTGGGCAGGCAGGAGGGGTGGTGGATGGGTCAAAAAGATTCTTGTGCGCTTACGTCTCGGGTTCTTCCGTCCTCTAATGCCGCTGGAGGGTTTGAATTGGAGTTAGTTGAAAGCCCAGCCTCCTGGGTGAAAGTCCTTTGTTTGTTTCTTTAATAATCAAAACACATTGTTTGTCCAAGTCCTTCAGGATGACACACATTTTTCAGCAGGACAACATCATCTGTCTGTTCCTTCCGAAACCGATACAAATACTGTTGTCTTCCATTGCAAATTTTTGTAGCCCCCCCCCCCCATGGTTGGACCCGATACTGGTGCGGTCGTTCTTCTTGGGCAGACATTCTCAGAGAATCTGCTGGTACACAGGCATGTTAAGTATTCAACCTCTAAGAAGTTTGGTGAATTTAACTGTATTTTTGTGACGTTCATGGCTAAAAGGTCAAACCTTTTGTTTCTCTGAAATACATGACCATTATTAGACCTGCTTGAACATTTTTAAGACATAGTCATTTTTGGACAACTGCAATATATTTTTTTATGTGATTAAAGAAAATTGGATGTTTCTACTGGCTTTTTTGAAATCCCAACACCTTCAAGGATTTTGTTTGGGCACATTTAAAGCGTTTATAAAGATGGTTGCCAAGCCAGCTGTTTGAAATAGTTGGAGGGGAAAACATAAGGGCTGTACCACTTTTTGGGCTCCAGAGCTGCGGTAGTAATCGACAGCGAATATTCAAAGCTTCGGCCGGGGAAACATAAAGAACATGCAAAACTTAAAGAACCAGAAAGATATAATTTTGCACTTGTTGAAGCAACAGCAATAAATGATTTCCCCCTTTATTTCCCTGAAGCCCAGACATGGGAATGTTCCACAAAACAACAAACGAAGAATAAATAGTAAAAAAGAAACATGTCATAGTACTACTGTCCTAAAGCATTTTTACTCTGAAAACAATGTAGAATTAAAATGGTAGCCCTCCACCTTTTGCCTTTGCAAACGTTTTTTTCTTCTCTGTGACTGCAGGATTTATGCCTCACTATGGCCTTCAGAAATAAAGTAAAGACCACTTTAATAACTTGCACCTTAGTGATTTACCTTCCAACAGGACTTCATGTATATCCAATAGGTGAGAGCAAGCTGTGCTACTTCCTGCAGACATCCATCATGTATATATATATATATATACATACAGTATATATCCTTGTGTTTTTCACTTGCTCTGCCAATTTACATGGAATAAAAGCATACAACAAACCATCTGTGATGCTGCTGCAGTGATTGCAGAAGGTGAAGGTTCTGAGCAACAACTGCTCCATTATTTAAACCATTATGGATAATGGACATAGGGTTATCTGCATCATTACATTATATTTTGAATTACTACACGCCACACCTAACTTTGGAGGAAAAATACAGTCAGGTTTGTCATAAGATGTTAGACAAAATAATTTTGTCAGATACCGTAACATAGTGAGAATTATAGCTTAGAATTCACAATGTACAGAGTGTACTCTGTTTTTGGTTCAAGCGCAATGAGTCACACTTTTGCTCGACACTGGTAGCCAGACAAAGCTCTGGTCGTGTAGTCAGATAGATAGATAGATAGATGGATAGTTAGACAGACAGAGAGATAGATAGACAGATATATAGATAGATAGATAGATAGATAGATAGATATATGGATAGATTTTTGGATAAATGGATAGTTAGACAGAGAGAGAGAGACAGACAGACAGACAGACAGACAGACAGACAGACAGACAGACAGACAGATTGATATTTGATATATAGATGGATAGATTGATGGATGGATGCACATTTTTCAGAGTCTCTCAGATGTGAGAAAGGCTCAAGTGTGGCTGCTGCTCACAAAGAAGTTGAAGCAGAGAAATGCCACAGCGCACGCTGAGTGACGTCAACCAGGAGGCCCCGTGGGGATGAGGTGAGTCAGAGCCAGGGCCGCGGCCTCGCCAGCTCTCCGCAGCCATGAGCGCGTCATCACCAGTCTCACTGACACCCTCTCACATTTCTCTGCATCTGCTTCAATGTGCCTCTGCCTCCCTCCATCCCTCCGCCTCCTCAAGAGGATCTCTTCACATCCATGGCATACGCCAGTCCTAGCTATGCCTGTCTGTCTTTGTCTCTCTGCACACTTTGGGGTGGGTACTCATCAAGCATGAAATATTCTATATCTAATGATGGTGAAAGCTTTCTGTCATTTTATAATGTGATCGAAGAAGCGCCCTAAAATAAAAGCAAAACCAACAAGATAAGTCTCAAGTTTGTAATGAGGTGAAAAAAGCTATGTGAAAATGATATGTTTTGTATTGATATGGTACAAACAACAGCACAGTTTGCTGGTGCAAGCGGAGTGAGTCACACCTTTGCTGTACACTGGTAGACAAAGAACAGCGCAACAGCGCAACATCCTCTCATATCTTCCAGACATAATCATGTACAGGTTAAGAGAGCAAATGCCTCTGTATCTCAGCAGTGTAGGTTTATGCTGATAAGGAGCTCATTAATGCAGGATATACTGTTAGTGATGGATCGGGGCTGGCACATCTGAGCTGTGATGATTCATCCATCACTTGCAGAACAACACTTTAAATATTTTTGAGGGACCGCTTAGAAACAAAGTACCCCGTAAACCTTCAGCACTTAACCTGCCTCTCCTAACAGCCAGCACTGATTGGAAATGATGACAAATAGATCCTCCAAACAAGGATTACTGACATTTATCATCACAGTCATTAACGTATCTAAGGCTAACAGATCGACACAGTTGACATCA
Organism: Anarrhichthys ocellatus; assembly: GCF_004355925.1. NCBI lineage: Eukaryota > Metazoa > Chordata > Actinopteri > Perciformes > Anarhichadidae > Anarrhichthys > Anarrhichthys ocellatus. The sequence continues at coordinate 11,678,863 of NW_022280036.1, read as the reverse complement.
AAGTTAGAGCAAGTAAAATACTTTGTTTTAAATAGCAGTAAATTAGTCTTAATGATGTCTTTGTGTCTGAGTATACATGACATCTTTAAATGGTTAGTTTTTTGTATTGATTATCAAACAACAATGTACACAAGTCTCAGGAGCTAAAACAATTATTTGATTGCCAACAAATAAATTCGCAACTATTTTGATATTCACTTTCAATAAGCTTTTCTCTTTTTTTAAGTGACTGTGGCTTTTTTAAATGTGTGGAAATGCTGCCAACACTGCACAGTACTTGTTATATATTCTGCAAAATTAAAGTTCAAGTCAAAGAACTGTTGATCAGACAAAACAAGACATCTGAAACACCATATTGGGCTCTGGGAGCTTGTCACGGTCATTTAATAACAGACCAAGTGACTAAACAATTAATTGAGAAAATAATCAGCTGATTGATTGATAATAAAATAATTGTTACTTACAGCCCTAATCCCTTTTATGTATTTGTTTTATGTAAATGTTCAAAATAACCATTATGTACACAAATAAAACACTTTTGTAAATTAGTGTCAATAGTAGTGTCCCTACTAGGGCAGACATGAGGTTTGTTTTATTAAATGCTTCTCTCCCTTTACTGCTTTCTCTACATCTATGAGTACAGAGAAGAACTGAAAAGAATATCAGTACTACAACAACAACACACTCTGAAATGGAGATTTAAATCTTGGTAAAAATGAACAACCGTCAGAATCTGACTTGTCAGAATTTCTGTGGAAAACAATAACTTAACCAACATGTTTACAGAACTGACTAATACCTAGAATTAAACGTTTCTACACACAGCCAGCTCTTCTGACCTGCAATTTACTGTAGATACCAGTTGCTCTGCAGGGTAGCAGTGCTACGATGGCATGGCGCAGACAAGTCTCTAATGGGGAGGAATGCAGTAGATGGAGGAGATATGGAGAAGCAGACTTCCTTTTCGTATAACTTCCTTTCAATTGGTTGACTTGACGCCCGTCTGCAAGCTGCCTGCAAAGTGTTCACATTCCATTCATGCCAGGTAGAGCATGCTCAGCTAGGGGGAGCATGAGGGTGTCTGCTGGGGGTGGTGGGTTGAGAGCGAGATGGGGGAAGTAGCTTGCCCGGAGAAAGAGGTCTGCACCACATACAACATTCAAGCGGACATCTGACGTCAGAGCATCAATAATTAAAGCATTTTATTCATAGCCTCGGAGAAAAGGAATCAATTGACAAATCACATATTCACTTTGACGTAGTTCAAACGGTGAAACAATTAAAATGCACAACATGTCTGTGTTGTGTGTGTGTGTGCGATGCCATTTATACATTTTCTATTTATAGCCATGTTATTTAGGATGCACTCCCCAATATATGTCAAAAGCAGGCACAGAAATCGTGAATCACTTTCTTTTCTCCTACTAGTCTGCCCTTGCTTTCTGATTGGTTCTAAGATGCATCCAGCCATTGCATTTATCCCATTTTTCATGCTTTGACATGGCAACTTCCTCATTTGTATTTCACGTATTGTTGCGCACGCTATCTAAGAATATTCAAATTTTAGTAATAATTCATGTTCAGATTTGAGCGTACGTGGTTCAACCCTGGTGAACCCTGGTTTACTGCAGACTTCAACTTAACTGCTCAGCTTTATATACTGCACTACCACACATAACAATGCATATATTAGGGTAAAAGGTGTAAATATCATCTCTTTTTGAGGAAAATGTTTCTCATTGTGGCATTCCTTTTAATTTGTGGTATTTTACCAAATGCTTTATGATAAGGGTTTCCTTGTTTCACTGTAGAGTGACTTGCTGAATATGACATCTCTCTCTCAGATGAGCAACTTCTTATAGGGAGAGCTGTGGCAAGTCTCACTTGTTCTCTGTCCTCTTAAAGCTGTCCCTTTAAGAAATGACATATATCGTGGTAACAAGCGTTGCTGGTAAGCAGATTTTCTAAACTTTTGGCTTGCAGTTTCTTCATTTTCTGTCTTCATGCTATGCTAAGCTAGGGGATACTGGCAGTAGCTTCATATCGATGGCATCAATCTTCTCATATAACTCTTGGCAAGAAGTAAAATATGTGTATTTCCCAAAATGTCAAAGTATTTCTTTAAAACAACTTTAATAAATCAGAAATGCTTCAAATACTGCAAACATGATCTGTTTCTCCATTCATTTATTACTTGCTAATTTGTTCAGCCAAGCAATCCTGGGAATAAAATAAACTGAATCAGAGATATTTTAAGTATAAAAGCTGAACTATCAAACCAATATGAATGTTGACTTCATTAACATGTCAAGCGTGTCCTTTGTTTTCCCTTACTGACCGTCTCTGGCCTGCATGCTGGCCTGCCTCTGACCTGCACTCTCTATTTGCCAGTTGCTGCATCCCGGCCTTTGCCCTTTGCACCTCCCAAGACACTTTTGGATGCATGTTTTTTTATTATGGTTAGAATCTGGTAGTAAGCTTTATTCAAAAGAGGACATTATCACTGTCACCTCCAAGCTGAGTCAAAGCAAGACAAAACAGGATTCAAACAGATGCCTGCAGAGTTCAAGACAACGATAGAAAGTACAAAAACATGCCATTGAAGTATTTCTTTCACAAAATCTTCAGCACATTCTGATAGAAACAGAGAGCTGAGTAAAAAGTACTCCACCATAATGTTGAAATGGGATGGTGTTGTGAGGAATGCGTGTCCTCTTTTATGACTGTTGTTTAACTTTTCACTACTTTGCATTTTGCAGCACATTCAGCTTGTTGCATCCATCTTGTTTATGCCTCTTTGAAACTGTCTCCTAGGAATTATGTTAAAACACTATTCATTTGTTTTGCCAAATATGTTTTGAAGGAAACGTAATAACTGCCTGGATTATGAGTAGTGGCAAGTGCTTTCAATAGAAGAATAGGTTTTGTAACACAAAGTGAAGTTATCTGCTGATGGTCGGGTGGACGGGAGGTGTACAATGCCCAGGACTTTGACACCAGGAATAACGGTTCACATCCTGTGTGTGGCTGGTTCTAGGCAGCTAAACCACTTCAGGTTAAGGTTAGGGAAAGATTGTGGTTGCAGTTATGTTAGTAAAGTAAACTTATGCTTCAAGTCACCTTCGTCAACAATATTTTTCACCTTAACCAAGTGCTTCGAGTGTCTAAACATAACCATAAAAACAATCCTGCTTTAGCTGCTATGAGGAGATTGTACCGCTGAGTTTATCTGACAAATACACTGTGATTCCACTTTTGAAAGCATGTATTTACATTACAATTTCAACGTTAATCATGTATGAATCTATGTAATGTTATGACTTCCTAATTCACGACAGACTCAAAGAGAGACAGAAATCTGACTGAATAATGTGTAAGCTGGTTGCTGGTTTGGACAGACTGGAAGAATCAAAACTAAATCACTCATTTCAAATCTTTCAATGTTGTGCCTCAAAGCTCTGATTGTAGACTGAGGCAGCGTCCATGTTGTGTTCGCAAACAATAAATCTGTTTTTGAGTTACGGCATGTTCTGAAAGTTTGTTCAATCTATGACTTTGGCTCCTCAGGAAGAACCTATTCACAAAATCTGGACAGTGAAATAAAGTCCAGGCTGTATCTTTGACTCTATGCGAGGCTGGCCATGCCACTCATGTCAATGTGCCATTCTCTGACTCATGGTGTTGCCTACAGTGGGGGAGGGAAACTCAGTACGCAGAGAGAGACTCTGATACTGAGAGTGGGATGAAGTGTTTTCTCCCCGTACTGACTGAAAAGCTGTCCGGTATTTTCTGTTGAAATTTCTCATAGATACAAAAGCAAACACGGATGCAGATTCATTCATTCATTCATTCATGTTTACCATTTCTTGTTTTAATTGAAGCTTTGTTTTAAGATTCCTCAAAGGTCAATGGAAGAATTTTGTGTTTTGTAGTAGTTTTAATGAACAGTAGTAGTAACTTATTTTCAGTAAAAGGCTACATGTTTTTTTTATGCTGTCATATAATTTAATTTATTTAAAATTAAACATAATTTTATGCCCAGCTGGCTGTCCCAGTATATTGTCTGTATATCAGTATAAATATATATTATAAAGTATTATTAACTTTCTAAATCAGGCCCCTTGTGAAAGAATAGAAAAGACAAGCTGTTTTTAAATATTTATATATTTTCCACTTATCCCATGGCTAGGTTAATGTCGTGATTAGTTTAACCAATGAGCCACCTAGCAATGTAGCATGAAGCATTAGCATTGTTGCTATGGCTATTAGCAGTTTAAAATACATTGCACATTTAGCAAAGTAGTTAAACTGGCGACTGAAACGGTACGTAATGTCCAGATATACAATTGAACAACACAGCCACACATAGAATTATTGTATATTCTCAATAAATAAATAAATAAAAACATTAAAAAAGTTAGCTGCATGCAAGCGTGATTTTCCAGGAGACTTATCGAACCCTAACCCTGTATCCAATCCAAGTTCTTTGAAACACTGTATTGAATCTGTGTCGGTCTAGCTTTTAACATTTGTAAGTACAGAAATGTTTAAATAACTTTATGAAAACTAAATGATCCAACTGAAATCTGGAATCATATTTTGTTGGGATGGCAGAAACACTATAGTTTTTAGTAGAAGCCTAATTGATCGTCACAACCTGCAGCTACAAACTGAAAATGAAATGAGAAGTATAAAATATGAAATGATGATTGAGTATCTGACACATTAGGATAACAGGTGCAGCCTCCTTACATTTACACACCTTGTTTTTTATTAGCTACTTGTGCGGTTTCCTTCCACCACTAAAACATGCATCCACCCTGGTCGCTGTGAATGAGGGGGTCGCGTCAGGAAGAGCATCCGGCGTAAAAGCTATACCAAATCAAATATGCGGCTCATAAAATCCGATTTCCATCGTGGATCAGTCAACGAGATGGAAGCAGATGATCAGCTGTGGTGACCCCGAAACGTGACAATCGAAAGAAGAAGACGAAGATTTTTCATACGGAAAAGTACGGAAAAGTAAAAACATAAATACAATTAACAGGTGTAAAAATACAACCCAGTAAGTTATGGAATTAATTATCAAATAAAATTCTTGAATTAGCACATGATAAATACCACACTTTTCAATCGAAATGCGGCATTCTACCACATAAGAAAAATCACAAAACATTTCCATATGTTATTTCCAAAACAGAAAAAAAAGTTTCTGTTTGTCTGACAAAATAAAATAACAAAACATCTGCAAGAAGTGATTCAAAATCAGCAAAAAATTAATTTGGTCCCTATAGGAGGCAAGACTGTAATTTATCAATAATATACTTTCACAGCCTAATCGAGCAATAAAAAACATGAAACCCACAGGGTCCCAAGAGCGTATAGTAACAAATGTAATGTTAACTCCGAAACTGCACCATTAAGCTTGTATGAAGAGCATCACTGATTTATCATCACTTGTACGTGATGCCTTTGCTGAAGTTCTGTAGATTTCAGCTCAGCTGTATACGGTCACTTACAAAACAATAAACACGTATAGAATTGAATAATAAACATTAATTTTAATGTTGATACAACTTCCAGTTTACCAATAGCTTCTGTCTGTTGCAATAGGTACCATTTCACTGTTTGAATATACTTTGAGGAATATAAATGTTTTTCTACAAACTATTTTTGTTCATTGAACAAAAGAGGCTAAACTTATCAAATGTAAAGGTTTTGTGCAAATAAATTAATACAAAATAAATGTGAATAATAATAATAATAATTGTGAAAAATAATTATGGTTGAAATCCGATCACAAGACGAGTAAATAAAACTACAAATCTGAGTAAACATTTGTTGCTTTCTTGCCAGTTTGCACTACTTTGTGCTGCAGACACATTTCGGATGGCACCAAGAAGTGCAGTGGTTTGAGTATAGTGTCTTTTGTCTGTTGACTGTGTCTTGCCATAATTCTACATATTTGTATTCTCTGTCATAAAATGAGTAACCATTGTTTTGAAAATTGCTAAAGATTTTTCTCTTAACACGCACCTTTTAATAAATACATGTTTTTTGTGTATCACGTATTGTCATGTCTCGCTCTGTCCTACAGACGTATATAATGTAGTCATCGTGGATGTAGTCATCGTGACGTCACCCATTGGTTTGTGAACTGCCGTTATGAAGCCTGGAGTTCGGCAATTTCGTCATTGGCATCTTGGATTACGGCCGTCGCCATGTTGGGTTTTTTCCAGTCAATGAACGGAAGTGACCATATTTGGAATGCGGAGAAATGACGTAGGGACGCCGTATACGTCCCACCATGAAGCATACTCAGCTTTATGTTCTATTTTTACTCTAAACTGGACTATAATGTACTAAATGAACATCATGCTGGGTTGAAGAAGACTTAAAGCTAGCGAATGAGACCATAAACTAATGTTTACAATGTTTACTGAGGTAATAATTCAAGTGAGAAGTAGGGTCATTTTCACATAGACTTCGATACAATCAGACTTCTTTTTGCAACCGGAAGAGTCGCCCCCTGCTGGTCAGTAGAGAGAAGGCAAGTTTTAAGACACTTCGGTATTGGCTTCACTCAGCAGAAACTTCCTGTTTTATTCCGCTTCTCACTTCTCCTCTCATTTCAGATCAGACCCTTTTGTGTTTTCTCGCCAGTGTTGATTGTTTGCTCCGCCCTGATTAGTTCCACCTGTCCCTCATTAAACCTGCAATCACCTCATCTGTTCCCCAATCAGTCGCTCACAACATATACCTGCCTACTTCCTTGGAAGTTTGTCTTTTCACTTAGTATCCAGCGTTCCAGCCCTTCTCTCTTTCTCGTTTCCTGTTACCCTGTCAGTGGATAAACCTTCAGTTTCATTTGAACTTTGTAAGTTTATTTCAACAATAAATCACTAAACTCTTCCTGCTGCCTTTTCATCCTGTTTATGTGCATTTGGGTCCAACCCTCTGTGACTATACCACATTATTTTCTTTTACTTCTTTAGACATATTGGATTGCACATCTCCATGTGAGCTCAGAGACCTGGATGTGAGTGACAAACCAGGAGTCAACCGGATCATCCCAGTTAATACTCTCACCTACTGTGAGGATATTAACAGTGAGAGACAAAAACCTATCTGAAATCCTTTCATGTCTGATGCAACTCAAAATTCATCCAGATGTAAAATCTTAGTGTTTCTAGATGGCTTATGCAAAAACAGAGTAACTAGTTTAAGTTGCTGCATACTGGTACATGTGCAAACAAATTTAGCTTGTTGGCAGGTGAGAATATGCATTATCTAGTATTAGGAGAAAAGCTCTCATCTGACTACACTCACGTGATTGTCTGTCCATGTGCACATAGGTGCGTCAGTGTGTGTATGTTATGTGTCTGTATTTTGATTCTAACATGAAAAGGCACTTCCACACCCATATATTACATTCTAAAAATAAAGTCATGACGTCAAACAGTTATTTCAGTTGGTCAGCTCGCGTTCCCCCCCTCCTTTTTCAAAATGCACTCAATAACTTTCAGGCTTAAAAAAATAGGTGTAAAAATGTTTCTTAGTAAATAAGTAACACGTAGGGTAAATGTGACCTTGTATCTTAATGATCCTATAATGCAAGCATTGTTTTTCTGTCTCTAATAAATGTGAGAAATTCCAAAAAAACAAATCAAATATTTACTTTTTTATTCTCTTTCAAACAGCTTATCTGCATCTTTTCCATCCGTGTTATGATGTTGTTCTTTACATTAAAAGAAAGAATTATGTCCCACTGGTTTATACATAAAGGATGGATATGTTACTACAAGGCTGAAGTGTAGAAACGAGTTGAAGATTGTTGCCTTGATAAGTATTCACATCACATATAACGCTCTGCAGTGAGGCTTAGATATGAGTCATAGTCTAGAATGGTAGGAGGGCACATTAACAGACTGACTTTTTATTACCACTCAGTCGAAAACAAATATCTTCATCGATTGGCTGAATGACTGTGGAACCATAATAGGAACTGACTAATTAAAGAAATATTAGGGTGCTTATATACATATAGTACAAACTATAAAATGTTGAATTAAACTGGAAGTGGTCTGGGAAAAGTGACCAGGCTGATTTGATCAATGTTGAGGATCAGTTTTCATTTATATCGCATAGGAACAGACAGAAATCCACAAAAAAACTTTTAAAATTATTTTATTTTGACATGAAATGTATTTGATTACGGAGGCTGAAATGAGCCAATGGGATGATTACAAATGTTGTCAGTGGTGAATTGATAATCTATTCATTATTTTACTGATGCAAATCGGGCAATTTAACGTTTGAACGGTGCAGGCAAAAGATTATGAAATATATTTATTTTTCTGAAGAGGATTTTAACTTTAACTTCCTTTTAACATTCATCTTTTGATTTCTTCTTCACTGAAAGATGCACGAATTGAAAAATAAAAAATACAATGAGGTTCAACCTCACAAAAAATATTAAGAGCTCAGCCATCACTTCAATATACATCATTTTTTTATTGAATTAAATACAGAACAGAGTTGTTTTATATTAAAGTGTATATTAAAATGAATAAAACATGTGTATGTCAGTGTTTGTGCGAGAGTAAGGGTACTGATTATAATAGAACATAAGAGTGGAAAATGAAATTCCCCAGTTAATGCAAACTTTGCAGACTGTAATGTAACAATGATCAAGAGTATGGCCGAGAAGAAACAACTGGAATTAAGAGTATATTATTTTCTGTTAAAAAAAGAGAACCCCCAGTATAACATGACTCTGTTGTCGTACGGATGAAGTCAGTGCTGTGGAATTTATTAGACACTGGCCTTTATCTGTTCCTACAGGCCACATCCTATTTGAAAGTCATTGTTGAAATACCAGCTTTTATGAGTATTCACGGTATTCTCCATGTTTACTTTGGAGCATACGACAGTCAAAGTGGTGTAGATATGTTTGTAAAGGCCACAGGAAGTTTATTCAACATTCTTTTGTCGAACAACACTTCTTCAGTGCCTCAAATGGTGTATTCATCTCATCTCTGTTGTCCAGTTCCTCTGAGGATTGTATTTGATCCACTCACGAGGAGGTGATTCTCAGTCGTCGGTCCTTATACTTGATCTGCTGCCCGATTTTTGTTGCACGTTCAATCTTGTGAGCAACATTCAGTGTGATCATGAACCTAGACTAGTATTGATAAAAGACTTAAAGACAATAGAGTGACTTACTGCCTTTTCTTTTAGATTAAAGGCCAGCAACACCTGTGCAGGTACCAAGTATGGCTTCTGAATGTGGCAGGACTCGGCACATCTGCTAACTCGTGAGTCAGACTCAGGATAGTTTCTTTGGGCAAACAAAAGAATGACACTGACAAAGCCCTCACTGCTGTATACTACTCTGAAATATTTGTAAGAATATACTAATTATGAACAACCTTTTGTCTATGATTTGGTGTCACAGGTCAGGAAGTGTCACTTGTACCATGGATACACTGGCCATTAGGTGTCACTGATTGTTACCATGGAAACACTGGTCAGTAAGCTGCCATTTTTAAATCAACACAGGAAGAAGAGACCGTAGATAAACCGCAGACTGATCGTTAAAGCTATCGGTGTTCTGACGTCATCCACCGACTGGTTAGCATCCAGCTACCAGATTGTTACCCTGGAAACACTGGACAGCAGGTGTCACTGATTGTAAGCCTGGGGGACTTATGTGAATCAAGCCCATATTATTTTTTGTGAAACTGTTTAACTTTCATCACAATGATATAAGAGGAAAATTAGGACTGTCCTAACACTACAAACAAACATTTCAAATTCCAATAACACCCTCTATCAGAGATGCCATCTCTTCTATAGTGCATAGTATGGATTCGATTTATCATAAGATTATGATTTATTTTTATTTAAAATGTAACCAGTGCCAATCGTTTATTTTAGTAATATTGAGCTGAAGTATTTAATCAACTGATTAATCTGCAAATATTGTGTAATCAATTAATACTTTGAGTAATTTACCAACGGTGTTTCTTTTCAGAATCCGCTTCAGTTGGCCGGGTATTTTGGGTTTTGTGTGATTTCTTGTGATTTTATAGACCTAACGATTAATCAATTAATCCAGAAAATAATTAGCGGATTAAACGATAAGGAAAATGATCCTAAATAGCAGCCGTACAATAATGGAGCAAAAGGACATAGTGATGGAAGAATAGGTTTTCCAAAGCTGTAAAGCGACACTGACCCTCAACACTTAGCGTTTTGACAGTTACAAGACAAAGCCTGCAAATGCTTCAAATTCCATGGAGGGAGTCCAAGTGACAGCACTTCAGATATTTTGAGGATGAGGAACCGTTTCATTTTGAAGAACAAAACAAGAGCTCTGCTCCATATTCATCCCTGTTTTGTTAAGTCTGCCGCATTCCGATGCCACAGAAAAATGTAAATATTGAAACTTGTCAGGAACTGCTGTGGGAGCAGGAAACAAAGCCGGCTGGCAAATGGCAGTTTACATATTTTAGGTGTGAGAAACATAATTCTGAATGAGTCTTGCATAAATATCGCACATCATCATTGTCAGTGGAGTATTTAACTGACTTCAATAAAGCAGTACGGTTTCAGTAAGTCCTAGCTTTTGCCACAAGCAAGCTTGAATGAATGTCAGATATGCACACACCTCCTTCTTACTGTATGCTCGTCCTACAACTTCAAAACATCCTGGTGTACTTCTGGAACATTTTTCACCTCAGAATCATCACCACAAGTCTTTTGTAAATGCTGCTTTTTTTCTGCAATCCAATCTCAACTAAACTTTAAACTGACAAAATATGTGGATTTTACATTACATTAGCAGTGTTTTGAAAAGCCAAACTGTGTGTCCGGGTGTCCATGTTGAACAAATCAAGCTGACAGCAATGATGCACAGTTACAGGTAGAATTTATAAATTTGTGATATTATTCCAAATTTGATTACGTTCCATAATGCCACAACTAAGCTATCCTTGTAATTGTTACGCTTACATCTTCCCGTAAATGTTATTAATTTCAAACTAAATTATGCAGAGAGGACATTTGTGCTTGTCGCACTTGTAAAAACACAGTAAATACAGAAATGAATCGCGCTTTAATTTCATTTACCTGCTTGGAATTCAGGTCCCTGGTATGGTGTGTGCTTGCTCGCTCTCTCGGAACACTTGAATAGAACAGAGCCATCCTGTTATTCGTAACCCTTGTGCTTTTCCTACTACATGTCAAAAAGTCTGCTGTGAGAAAGGCCTATTGAGCTGTCTTCCGACACTCAGGATCTGCCATTCACACGGTAAAAAACATTGACAAAATGTTAAAGTTGTGCAAAAGCACTGTACAAAGAGATTCTGGAAAAGCTATTTTTAATGCTACTTTTTAAGAGGCTATGTAACGATAACTAACCATGCACATGGTTGTCTGAATGAAATAAAACGAATAAATATAGGTGGGGTTAATGAGCTGTACATCTGCTGGTGTCTGCCTGAACTGAGTGGTGGTCTATGTGCCATTAATAGATGAGAGAAAGTCATGCATGGAGATATGGGATGGTTTTTGTTTTACTATTCTGTCCAATTTTCATCAAGAAAATGCCGCTTTTACCTAATGAAAAATGTGTCAAAAGGTATATTTGCTCAATACATGGGCATGCTTTGCTTTGAACTGGCTAACTCTTATTTGAGGTATAAATCTGAGACGTAAGTCAATGGCAGGTTCAGCTGGTTGTTTGTACATTTGTGTGTTGAATTTACACGCGCCTTTCTGTATAGAGCGGTTGTACCCAGGCTGTGAATGAAACAAGGTGCTTGTAGCTACAGCAGGGGAGGAAGTAATAACTCTTAATGTTGGGCACTTGGGCGACGCACGAGGCCTCATTATCTCCCTAAACGCCTCAGGCTTTCCGATGTTCTCACCTTACACCCACTGCTGACCTATGACTCACCAGCCCTCTATCCTCATAGTAAACCGTTATTACATTACCTTAATCGCGAAGCATCATGTTGGGAGGTTGGAGGGCAAACCCCCGGCTCCTCATCATTTATCATTTCACCCTCTTCTTATAAATGACGTACACACGACTTGGGCCGTGTCCATTGAACAAAATGCTCCACATACTATGCATTCTTCCAGCATGATGTACAAAAACAACCAGTTCACTTTTATTTAGATTGACCGGACTAGAGGTGTTGGCCGACGTCTCCTGCATGACAGAACACAGGGCTGTTTAGACACTGACGTCACTTTATTGAGTTCATGGTATGAAAACTGGCGTCTCTGCTCGGTAATGTATCATAAATAGTTTGAGTTGATGTACATTAGTCAGTGAGTGCCTTGACCCAAAATTAAAACTTCAAAATCTCAATTTCTAAATTCCTAAACTACTCACTTCCTTGCAGAAAAAGACGAGGTCCTTCCCATACTGCTTTTGATCAACAACTGAATCTCTTTTTGAATAAACTGATAGAAAATGTGTATGGATTATGAAAGATGTCTTGCTTATTCCAATTCTGAATAGGTTACAAGAGAACGTTTGTTTATCCTTTCATGGCATTTTCAGTACATTTGAATGTTAATATGTATATATATATTTTTTATGTTACTGCTATTACGACTATTTTCTAGAAGTTTTTTAGAAGTACCCTGAGTCACACACAGTAGGATAAGAGTAGCTTGCACTCATATCTCAAACTCTTAAGTGGGCAGACTGTTCTATGTGTGGGTGAAACACCACAAATGGACCTTCATCCATTATCTTTTCCTCTTCTCCGGGGCCGAGTCGTGGGGGCAGCAGGGTTAGCAGTAACGTTTTTCAGCTCTTCCTGGCCAGATGAGGTATAACATCTTTCTAAATGTGACTAAATTCAAGCCCAAAAAATAAAGAAAATACATAAATGAAGAATTTGTTCCTGAGTAAAGAAGTTGAAGAGAAACTCTGGGATATTCTTTTTGAAAAAAAATAAATAAATAGAAATGTTACAAAAAATATGACAGGAAACATGGTTTCCAGATTAATATAATATTTCACTGTGGTCTTTTTTATTATCTATGGAGGGAGGAGCTGTTTAGATTTACAGTATGCCTTCAGGATTTTCCACGTTTATGGTTGCAGTCATGTATTTGCCAATATACCTCTAGATCAACTAACTTTGGTCAATATGTCAATGTACACTTGTTGCATGCATAGCATCAAAAACTTCCTCTCTTCAAAGAAATATTAGGCAATAAAAACCACTAGGTTTAGGTAAAGAGCATGGTTGATGTTAACTTCACTAGCGAGGACTCGCATAACTAACTACACCGACGACTTGCATAAGGCATCAAATATGGAGGCTCTGCAGGAAGTCACGTGCATTCTGAATTTCAGCTTTAAATTGTTCATTTCAGAAAATGTGTTGAAAAAAGGTTGAAGAGTCTGCACTGTTTTTTTTTTGTTTTTTTTTAAGTAAAGTGAATCACTGTGTTTGAACCATGAGGAATTATAACCATATCGATTTATGGTAACGGAGTAGAGGTTCACTGATACAACAAGGGATGCAGCGATCTTTTTAGGTCAGCTTAGTTGTGGAGGAGTGTGTCTGTTTCTCTGAACCAAAGGTTTTCATCTCAGCCAGAGGCCACAGTCTCCACATTCCTTATTTCCAAGCCTCACTTCTTGCTGATGACTCATCTCCCCTGCCTTGTTACAGGGAGCAGCACTCACTCTCCATCGTCGGACTACAGGATTACTTTACTGCACACACCTTGTAATGAAATGGAGAAGCCGATGCAAAAGGCAAAGAGGGGCAACAAATTGATTGTGAACCGTTTCTGAATACCTATTTATATGGCGAGAGATTCTGATGTCAGGAAGAGGTAAAGAAAAGGTGAAATTTACTGAGAAGGTAAATTTACCCTGCAGCAAAGATAAATACGCAAAGTAGATCATATGGGTGACGGGATTCATGACGTTTTCTAAATACCTAAAGCAGGTGGTCGAATCAATGTTCCAAAAAGACCTGGAAACACATATGAGAGGTGTTATTTTGGGACAGATGTTTATGTTAGTGAGATCATAAACAACATGCAACAATGTAAAAGAGGGAGGCCAGATTCAAAGCACTACTTTAAATACCCTGTATTTGTAAAATGGAGATATTGCACTTTTTCATTTCATTTTCATTGTTAAACGTTTTGTAATCTTTTCCTGAGTTTTCTTTCACAATATTTGTTGTTATGCATCAGGACACTGAAGCAAATGATTTTAATATGAAAACCTATTTGGCAAAAAAAAACAGATTCTGTTTCTGATATGACATCATGACTGTTTTAAGCTGATTTGGATGAACTCGTTGCTTATTCACACATCCTGCAGTTATAAGAATCAATATTAGCATTCATTTCGAGATGTGTTTCTGGCCATTTATTGAATGTAAGTCCGATATTCACTCTCTTTTATCTCTGTTTTTGGTCTCCACCACCCATGAGGTAGCTGCTATAAGCTCCACCATGTCGTTAATTGTGTCTCTGCTGATGGTGCTGAGTAGGGTGTGTACAGTAGGTTGTTAGAGCTTTTTTCTGAAAACAGCTGCCTGCTGCCACTAAAAACAAAACCTTGAGAGTGAAACGAAATAATAAAGTTACGGGCCAAAAAGCTAAACAATAAGCTAAAGCTCCATAAACCCAAGGGGATCTGCTGCTGTTGGGTGATAATTCTTTGTAGGTTCATCACTATGAGCATTACATGTTGCCATTTGATATATTGTTATGAAAAGCTTATTTATGGACCATAGTCACACAATAAAACAATTTTTCAACAGTGATTTGTAACGGGTTAAAGAATGCAGACAAATGACGGCCCACCCGATATGGCTGTCAACATCAGAAAACATATTTTGCTGTTAATTTGGAAGACTTGTTGCCAGAAACCAACTCCAATAGGATGATGTATACTTAAGAGCCTTGTGTCTCTCAGCTTGTTTTGGACTTATTCTGCCCTCTAGTGGCCACAAATTGAATATTGCAGCTTTAAGTGTAGGACTGATCATCTCCATGGTCACTGTTAAAATAACACTGCTGAAACTCATGTCCACATTCTCTGAATTTGTACTCTGCTGTCCACTCTGTATACATCCATAGCTCATGTTATATACTAGCCAGACATAAGAGCATTTAACTTTTCAAATATGCTTTAAATATACCGTTGACTGCTGCCTGGGCAGACTTTATAACCTTGTTTATTGTATTCTTGTTATTTATCACTGGCACATGCATAGAGCCCAGTGTGTTCAATAACCCTCATTTTTCTCTTCCTTTATGATTTAATCAGTGAGTGTTGGCAGGAGCCTAATGGCAAGGCCAGTGATGAGTCAGCCAGGCTGCAGTTTTGGAAGCTGGAGGTGAGAATAACACTGAGGTAACACAGAGGGGAGGAGGAAGGCAGGGACAGAGAGAGAAAGCACAAGCAGAAAGGGAGACGGGGAATGAGGGATACCACAATAACACACTGAATTTGGAAACAGGATTATTGTTCTCTCTAGTCATACATGACTGCTAACCTTTGAAATGAGCGGATTTGTTCCATACATAGATCTCTTTCCAGTGCAAGGATGCCTTTCCTCAATCAGCAATCTTTGTTGGACCTGCCCCCATGTTATCAAAGCAGCTCTACTTGGTTAGGATAACACGAACGTGAATGTTGTTAAAAAATGTTTGCTCCAGGATGCATACCCTTGTAAGACAGCCTGATTGATGAGCCAGACTTGTAGCATTCCTTCCATAGTCCACAAAATACCATCGTGACAGGAGAGCTTTCCATGCCTGTGTTTAGACTTTGGCCTGAGGTCTTTATTTTCAAACATGACGGTAAATGTTAATTATGGACCCATTTAATAGTTGACTGTATTTTCACTGCCAGAGGCATTTGGTGACATTGTTTGGGTATGACACACCACAGTTTAGACAGTGTGGTATTTTCATTCATAACACTTAAGCTATTCCTGTTCCTGCTATTGAACCAAAGAAACCAAAATATGTTAGACGATATATTTCAGCTGTTGAAAGTCTATTTCTGTATCTTAGTCACATATAATGGGAATCTTGAATTTTAGAAAAGAATGTTTGATCTCATTTGTTGATCTGCACATTGACAACAACAACATGGTGCCTTGAAATAACTAAATAGATTCCTGGGAACAATCTTTTGTCCTTTATAAGGGATTACAGCTTAATATGATATAAAAGTAATGGGACACAGATAAAACACATATCTTCTAACTAATACTATATGCATGTACCACCAAGTAGGATTTTAGTTGTGTGTAAATTGCTCGAGTGAACATAACTTTATTGATTCATTTGTGGTTTATTTGAGAGGGACAGATACAGTGTACTGCATACAGACAAAGTGAAAACCGCTATATGATGCCAGTATCAGAGCTCATTGGAGATACCGCGGTGACTGTCACACACTTTGCCTTCTCCAGTCACCTCACCCAGCACATCTTCATCACCCGCACATGTGGATTGTATAAATTGGTCTGGAAAGTCTGGAAATAAAACCAAAAACACTCCATATCCTTATTATGAGTCTTAATCATAATACAAGCCAATTAGTCTGATTGCTGTAAACATATAAAGACTGCGGTAGCACTCATAATGCTGCTTGATATATGCACTAGCACTGTAAGGACTATATGAATGGAAGAATTAGTGAATGGGTGTTCAGGGGCCATCTCCCCCACAAGCACCCTGATTTGTGTTTGGTCTTCCTCTCGGTAGTGATTCACCATATAGAACCATTGATCGGCAGGCTCATTTCTATGCATCAATAGAATATTTAGTGGCGTACGTACATTTCCTACATTTCTCCGTATGCAAGCCATTGTTAAACGAACAATAAGTAGGATTTGTCACATATTGTGTTTATAATACACAATATTCAAAGTTGGCCCCTCCTCCACGACTCAATGAGGGTCACAATGCTCACCAGAGTGTGAAAGCCAACCCCAGATATGTGGACATATCTTAAACAAATGTGACACATATTAATTGATGGGCTTTAGAAGTGCAGGTAGATTTATTTTGTCATTTTTGTGTGTGACAAGTAACTGCCGAGCTTCTGCTTTGTTGACATAGCCAGGCCGGCCTAGCCTTTTAGCAGTGGTTGGCCATCAGGGCCAGCTAAGCCTTCTCTGCTGGCCTAAACAGAATCACAAAGTTATAGCTATTTTATAATTTAATAATATTTCATAAATACACTACATGTATTGTAATTTTATTTCCCATTAGCTTATTTTCTCATTGCACAGCTCCTGTCTTCCTCTGTTG
The DNA here is from genome assembly GCF_004355925.1 of Anarrhichthys ocellatus. NCBI lineage: Eukaryota > Metazoa > Chordata > Actinopteri > Perciformes > Anarhichadidae > Anarrhichthys > Anarrhichthys ocellatus. Next base: position 11,661,538 of record NW_022280036.1, on the reverse strand, counting down.
CTCTGCTTCCAGCACAGCTTGTTTTAAGGAGAGCTTTTATCCAATCAGATTCAGCCCCTATGTCTCTGTGTAAGGAGAGAGGCCCGGTGCCCGCTAGAGAGCCTTTGCAGTCTAAGTGAATGGGGACGATATTGTTGATTGTCATAGTCTTCAACCACTCAGATCTTTAGTTTGACATGTTGGGTGTATTCTTTGACGTGCCAGTGGTACCCAGGTAGCTAAGTATATCTGCATTAACGTGCAGCTCAGCATTAACGTGTGTCGCGATTGGTCAGTGGGCCAGCGTGACTTTAGTCAAACAGAAAGCTAGCTGGCAGATCTTAGTGTTTAGTAAGAGTTCAGGTTGAAACATATGTAAGAGAAGTTATGACATTTTTAGCGTTTTGCTTGGTGTAGATTCTTTTTTTTTTTTTACCTAGCTGTGTTTTTTTAACCTCAATGGCTGAAGGAGGAGAAACGGATTTCTCAAGAAGGATATTTCCAGAAAAACTGGACATCGTATCAAAGGGTCGGTCAAGCCCACAGCTAGCAGCCCTGACCCAGCATGGAAAAGGATTTATACGAACGGTATTTCTGGCTGACAGCGGCGAAGAAGCGTTGCACATTTTATGGCTAAGAATGCGTTTCATTTGCAACTGAGCTCTTGGTGTTTGGAGCTGTTTGGAGCTACGCTACGCTAACCAAGGCAGCAACAAGACACCATAGCACCACAGGACACTTACAAGCTCCGGTGCTTTTGAAACCTTTTGCTGAGACCCGAGTGGATCTACAACTCAACGAACACGTTCGCAGGAGGACTCTGCCTTGAACTCACCCGCACAGATATTCTGCAGTGTTGCTGGATTGATTTGTCATGCTTTGTTGTCATATAAATATATGTGACTGGTTCTTGTGAGTTTGTTCTTGTCATTGTGTTAATTACATTGATTCTGACTATATGTATTGTCCGTTAATGACAAAGCATCCCGTCATCGTGGGGTTAGGGTCGGACATTTGATTCTCTGTTTGGGGTTTTGTTTTCTTATACAAAGCAAGAATTATGGTCTGGAGAAATGGGGATTGTGTGGCGATTGCTTTAGCCCTGTTTGAATCAGTAGGGAACAGCTAGATGCTGCGGGGAGAGTTTGTAGCTTGTTTGCTGCTGTTGAGTTTCCTGCTAAGCTAGTTTAGCATAGCCTCTAAGAACACCCGCCTCAACAGGGTACAATACTGTAGTAGGACAGCACAGAAGGCCCAAGTATAAAATGCACGGCCCGCCACTGCCTTTTAGTATATGGGAAGATGCCCCACTGGCTAGCTCATGGCCGCCACTCTGCGCTCATACGTCAGTTACATCTGATGCCTGACCGTTGGCGCTGCCGTAGCACCAAACCTCCATTCCCCCCCAGGTAAACACTGTTAAATCTGTCAGCACTATCGCCGTAGTTTGCACTGTTGGTGCTGTTAGCACCATTAGCTGCAGCCTCAGCTGTTTCCATGTTGAGAGCCATGTGGAGGCAAGCAATGTGCTTTGAATTGAGTTTGTATTCAGCAGGTTTAAAGCAAATTTGCTGTTGTCCAGTCTTTTCACTGATGTATGTGTTGCATTGTCTCTGAAAAAAACATTGGTCTATCCTTTATAATATAAAAAAGTATCAAAATCAATAAGAAAATAATTTAAGTTTACTTGAATAACACTAACTTTCTTGTCTTAATCAAGTCTTTCTGACTTTCTGAAAAGGGTTCAAATAAGTGCAGAGTTTATGAGGGCAAAATCTCTCTTTTCCTGTTCTTCACAGTGCAGGTGAGAGCCTGATTCCTACTCTGCCCACACCTTTCAGGGTACAAACTCATGGTGGTAAGGTGGCCAGATTCCTTGCAGTTATTATCAGCAAGAACGAAAAGGTGCCTCTCCCTCGTTTCCATCCATCAGTTGGCACAGTGTTCCCAGGCACCTGAATGAAGCAGATGTTTGTAAATTGATATGAGCCATATGGAATCTGGCTGGTATCTTTTCACAAGATTTTGCATTGATGAAATGTCACCAACATATAAAAGGTGTGAAAATAGTGTGAAAATGTGTGAATTCTAATTATTTATGTATCCAAGATCTGGGTATGAAATGTCATCATGACATGGACTGCTTGTGAGCTGACTTTCAAAGAAAAAGAGGATGAGGCATGAACTTAGGTGTTAAATGATGGTACCAAGAAATAAGGGTGAAAGAAAAGGTTCAGTGTGTGTGAGAGAGAGCTGGAAAATATCTGACCATTAGGTGATGTGAGTGACGTTGATTATTCTGCAACTTTGATTTTCAACTATAGCTGTAAAAATACCTTGGTCACAGGTTCAGGTCTTTGGCTCAACACGTGAGACAATTTCACAAATTTGCCAGTATAGATTTCCTTGTCCCATGAATATATTAGAAGTAAGTGTCAATATCTTGAAACAAGACAGAGTGGGCAGAATTGTTGTTGGTTATGTTGGAAAAAAAGGTTGTGACAAGCTGTCATAGAAAATTACTTGTTAATTTTATTATTTTTTTGAGCAGTGTACTAACATCCCTTTACAAAAGCTTGATATGTTGACCTCACAAACATGTGTCCTTCAGAGGACCAGAAGGCAGCTCTTGATTTCTCAAATGGATCAAGATTTCTAAGTTCATAATCACAATGTTGCCCTCAAACAGCCAAACCAGCCATACATTCCATGGTATCACACAGTAGCTGAGATAACTAACTTACATATACTAGTGCAGTGCCTGTTCAAAACGACCACATTGCTTGGCCTCTGGTGCGTTATAAGCCTGTTTGGGCTTGACATCTATTGATGCAAGATACACTATCAGAAAACAGGCTGAGTAGATTTTTGTTGTTGGACATAATTTAGTCCATCTAAATGACGATATATTTCAGCACAGGGCTATTTAGTTTGACATATTTTCCATTATAACATTCGGATGGTCAATTTAAGAATTTATCAGCAGTCAGATAATGGTCATTTGAAAATCTGCAGGGAAGTCTAGTCACGGTTGTAGCCGTGCCATCAGTAGAAGGAGAAAAACTCTCATGTATAAATAGATCCATACGCTGAAATTTGTAGTGAACGATATACTCCGGTTAAAGGATAGGTTTACATTTTTTGCGAACACGTCTGACTTGCATGTAAAAATGACTTCCATGTGTACATTAAACAAGCTTTTTTATCTCTGTAATGTGAGCCTATCCTTTTAACCTGTTTTTGTGTTGGATATATACAGATGCAATTTTGCTCCAGCTAATCAAGCTCATTAAGATGATGATGAATGTGTCCCCTATCATTAAATGAAAAAACAATTAAAATACATCCAAAGGCGGGGGCCCTTCCACTGCCTGCTTCAAGAAGTATATTACCAGTGATTTTCTATCCATTCATTTTCTGGAGTTTATTGTGGCTGCATGTTAAACGAGGTAGCCCAGACGTACGTCACTACAGTCAAGTCTTCCAGTTATTTCCGGGGACTCATGAGGCATTCCCAGGCCAGATGGACATGTAATCCCATCAGAATTTTTTTTTTTCAATTTGGATGCCATGACCACTTCAAGAGATGGGTTGAAAGATGCAGAAATTTCAATGCAAATAGACACCTTTCAGAAAAAGTTTAAACTAAGTTACTGAAAAATATTGTTACAGAAATAGTTTTACCCATACTTGCATTGCATAAAATGCATTACTGCAACCCACTTAAATCCCCTGATCTTCTGCATCATATAGTATCATAGACCCCCTCCAAATGTCCATAAGAGCCCTTACAGAACATTTTTGAGTTAGAAGCTAAATATACTGTACTGTACCTCCATATAGGCACTGGAACAACATAATGATTAAGATAGTGAATGAAGGCTACTGCAAGTAAATGATAGCAGCACTGACCATCCCAACAGATAATGAGCCATATTTTCTTTCCCTGAAATAAAAATGTTCCTTCATTTGGAGGATTTCATGATATCAAGAGTTGTCCGATTATTACTGATTATTTTTGCTGCATTATCTCTGTGTGTTCAGGCATATGTCAGACATTCATTGTTTTTAGTTTTTGTTATTTTAATTCAAAATGTTTTGTTTGATCAAAGAAAGTAGGGACATATTTCGATCTTCGTCATAATTCATGCAATTTCTTTGTCTTTGTGTATGTTTTAGAAGCAGACTTTTGAAAGCAGCATTGAGAGAGTGAGCAGCAAAACTCAACAGATAAATGTATCAAAAGTATTTAGGCTGTGTGGGCCTGTACGCATCTTATTCTGTAGTAGGATCAAGATAGCCAAGAGTGACAGAAGTATTCCGACCTGATACCACAAATTGGCTCACAGATAATGGTCCAATACTGTCAGGCATATGCAAAGACATACAAATAATATATCACGAGGGACGGAAGTGGAACAATAGACCCCAGCAGTGATGAGGCAGGCTATTGATCAGGCAAGGAAGTCGTAGCATGTCAGCTGGTCAGGTAGAATGTAGTTTTCAGCTGATGCAACAGACAAAGCCCATATCTGTATCTGTTTGTGATGTATTATTATTATTATTATTATTATTATTATTAACAACCACAAGCAGGTACAGTGAAATTGTTAGTTTTCAGAAAAGCAGATTTATAAGGGGTGTCAAGCCCAGACATTCCAATGATCATGGCTTATTATATCCCAAATATGGTTTCTCTCCATCAAGTTGAATTCTTTGAATAAAGTTTTGAGTTTTATTTTTATCTGTACCTCATCCATTCGGACTTGTAGGTCGCAGTCTGAAAATCAGATTTTTCTTTGTGTCTCTGCCATTGTTCTGCTTACTGTGTTTTTAGTGCAAAGACAAAATGTATACTTTGCCACACGGTTAATTGCAATCAGACGCAAAACAGGAAAACTTGCACTCAGCTGCAGAACTGTAATGTTCTTTAGTTTTGAGGAGGACTGGCTGTGCAACAACAGCACGATAACCTGCACTATGTATAGTGACGAAGAACAGTATGCGCTTATATTTTGTTCAATTTACTATTTACTAGAGAACCACACACAAGCTGGCCTCATCGTGTGAAAGAAGTAGAAAGCCACACCTCTGCATCTGGTCATGTATCATTGTCCCATTGTCCAATTACCAGCACGCTCTTCCTGGTTGGGGAAACCGTCACTTTGCTGGCCTGCCAATCCTCTCAGGTGTTCTTTTTCCATGGTCTTAACCACCTGATAGTTTGCCGTTTCTCCTCTGAGATCCCCGTCACATCGTCCACGTGGTTTGTTATGCGGGGCGTCCAACTGCTTGTCCGCTATTCCTGCCCTCGCACCACACCAGGTCCTACGTCCCAGACGCCCCATTTTCTTTCCCTGGGCAATATTTAAGGACATTGTTAAAGTTTGCCAATTGTGTGGCACACACCTTTGCTCAGCTGCCCCAAGATTTGCCACGTTCATATGCACCAGTGGGTTATCGGTAAACCCAGTAACCTCAGAGCCCCACAGATAGACTTTATAGTTTTCTGTTTAATGCCCATTTAAGGGCCAGCAGTTCCAATTTAAACAAACTGTAGTTCTTGTCATTTCGCTCATTAGGGCTTAGGGATCGGCTAGCATAAGCTATTACACGTTCTTTTTCCTCCTGCAACTGGGAAAAGACTGCCCTCAAACCCTCAAACCCAGCATTAGTGGACACACTGAAAGGCAGATTAAAATCTGTTCAAGCCAAAATAGGAGCACTCACCAACTTGCACTTCAAGGCTTCGAAGGCTCCTTGGCACCCGGAGTCCCACTCTACAGTCTTTTGAACCCAACTGTTTAGCTCCTTGTGTCAACACATGCAAAGGGGTACCAACTTTTGCAAATGCATGAATAAAGCATCTATAGTAGCCCACAAAACCAGGGAAGGAACATGGCGTACAGTAGTGGGTATGGCCAATCTATCACAGCTTTGACTTCAGGGTCAGGAGACACTCCCTGTTGGCTCACTCGGTGTCCCAAGTAATGCACTTCAGTTTGAAACAGCTTGCACTTTTTGGTTGCAGTTTCAGTCATGATCATGATCTTCAAGTTTCTGAAACACTCATTCTAGGTGAGCAAGTTGTTGGTCAAATGTTTCTGAGTACACAATGATATCATCTGGGTAGATTAAGAGGGAATCATATACCTGTGAACCCAGACATCACTGCATCAGCCGTTAGAACGTGACTGGCGCTTTGCATAGTCTAATGCGCCAACCACGCATCCGAACCACGGGGCTGGCGTGGACGACGCAGCTGGGAACTCAGATGAGAAACGGCAAACTATCAGGTGGTAAGTTTCCGGCTGCATCGTCCACGCCAGGCCCGTGGTTTGTCCGCTATTCCTGCCCTCGTACCACACCAGGTCCTGCTGCATACTTATCAATCTTGGTCCAATCTGGCGCCCCTCCCATGATTGTGTGATTTGTCTCAGGTGTGTTCGGGGAGTGTGTTATTTGCCTGCTAGGCAAAGCAGAGAAAAAAAACCACCACATTTTTGAGTAATTAAACTCAAAATAACATAAAATACTACCTTCCTGGCTACACTTTGTGACACATCCTCTACGCGTCTCGTCATTAGAGGGCAGAGAGAGTTGTGGGTCCATGCAATGATCAAGATTGTGCTTTATAAGAGTTTTCTAGCAGCTTGCTCACTAAAGCACTCATGGTGATACAACAGTCTGTTCTAGACTGCAACACTTTTACTTCACTTACATTCACTTTTCACAAATGACAGTTATCAATTTTTCATCCAATTCCCTCCAAGAAAGCTTATAAGTGGTTTTCCAAAAATGTCAATTTCTTTAAATACATTTTTTTCTGGTTCAATTAAATCAATTTGATAAAAAGTCATATATCAGCAAGCTCTTGAATTACCTCATGACGCTCAGAGAAAGTACAAATTAAATGTGACAATGCCGCATGATCATTGTCCTGTGGAATATGTATAATGAATACATGGAGGTGAATTAATATACATACTTTGCATGGTTTACCAGAATAAAATAAAGCCATTGGCAGTTTATCATATTTCCCATTTCCTTTTAGGGCCTTTTATGATTTAGTTTGGACAAAGATTTTACTGGAGCTTCTGTTTTCAGTGACTTTCCATTTTCTCAGGACCTAAACAAACCCTGTAAAGCTTTGGTAAGAAAAAAATATTGACAGGCCAGATCTAACTCACCAGCTGCCTATTGACGATGCCTGTTCCAGGGACACAGGAACTTGTTACATCTGATGTCTGGGTGCTGTGAATTTTTATCTTTCCCACTCTTCACTATTTGGTTCCTTGTAATGTGAGCCATGTGGGAATTCAAGGTTTTGTATTTCAATATGCTCATTGGATAAAGTCTTAAATAGTATCTAAAAAATATTAGCAGCTGCAAAGGATACAGGAACAAGAAGCCAGGTTTGTTTCTGCCACAGCGGCACACATAATCCCAATCGTTTCTATCTCAGTGGCTCATATGGGGATCATTCTTTGGTGAAGCAATCTTCTTTAAGCTTCACTATGTTTCAATTTTACCACAAAGAACAAATGTTTTATTCTGTCATTAATCCACATAACAAGAGCATGCATGTAATATCACTCACTAGCAGTTCATATGCTTGATTGATTAACAATTTGAAGAGAAAATAATTCATGTTTCTATATTGACAATGGATCACAATACTATACTATACTATACAATCTTGTGGAGAAAGAAAAGAGAGGAGCAGTCTTTCTTGTGGTTGCAGTTACAAAATAAGTCTGGAATGTAAAGCTCTCTCTTAATCGTAAATGTGCAGTTGATTAAGCTACTGTGTTTAATAAATGCCACTGTGTTGTACACTGTGTTGTCTCATTATTCCATATTTTACAAGGCTCGTTCACAATTATTCTCTCTCAGCCGCATTGCATTTCTTTGCCTCATGATTCCTTTATTAACAGCATCTCATCAAACACACAAACACCTAGAGGTCTTTGGGAAAGCCTTGCTTAACTGTACTGGCAGAAATATGTGCACAAGAGAGATCCAGTGACGTGATTCAACCCTCTGATGTGTCTCATGGAGGACATCGGCGGAGAAATTATTAATTAGTTTTGCACAAGAGTGCTAGGCAGGAAATACTATCAGCTATACTTAGGGCTATAATATTTGGCTCCTATAGACGGGTATGGTTTCTCTCAATGGACAGGTCTTGTTTACAACTTTTACATTTAAACTGTATATTACTGTACATTGTATTACCATAATGGCTTACAGTAAAATTATTTATTTACATACTACTGGAACTTGAGAATGTGGTAGAAAAGACATGATGATACTTAACTGAGAAAGGTAAATCAATCTTCCATGTGGCAGATAAATTAATACTGCATGATAAAAGTATAAAAAAATAAGTAGGTCACCAATAGCCACATACAACTATATTAACTGTTATCTTAGAATGTGTCAATAAATTGCTCCAACACAAAGAATTTTAATATTTTTGCATCTGGTTTCATCTGGATGAATAACATGCAGGAGATTGTGAAAGAATATTGACATTACCATGCGAGACAGCACCTTCTCTGCTCTGACTTGTCGTCAGTCTTGTCACCTTCTGAACTTACTGCAGTTATTCATTGTAACTTTACCAGGTAGAGATAGACAGGGGGAGGTTTATGATTGGTGCCAACACAAAAAGTCTACCTTGGTGCAAAAAAACTTGCCCTGAACCAAACTGATGATTGATGGCAAAAGTGCAGCATTCAATACTTTACTTTTTGCACATAAATAAACCCTTGTACAGTACCTGAAACTTTACTGAACTTCACTTACTAAAATAACTAGTGAAGTGCCCGTTGAAAACGTGCCTATTCAGAACGGGCCTGTGGTGTTACTGCTTGCCCTTTCTTGAGAACCGCTCATACTAACAACTTCATACTCAACACTTCGCTTCCTTGGGTCCTCAGCAATACACATGCCATGACAAAGTTGCAGTATACACCCAAGTCTCTGCTACTCACGGTCAGAAACGCAGGTGAAATACACTCTGGTTCACGTAAAAAAACCCACTAAGGGCAGACTTCATGGTTAGGTAGGCAACTGCCTGGAACACCAAACTAAAAGGAACCCAAATAGCTATAGATTTATTATGATGTAAAGATATGAAAAATACTGAATTATGTTACAATTCTAACTCATTATACCTCAAAATAACTTACAAATGACCCCAAAAGCACATAAAAAACATGCAACTCAACCCTATAGCTACTTACTGTTTACTTCTACTTCAGAGGAAAATATTGTAGTGCTACATTAACCTGACAGAGAAATGTTACTGGTTAGGATGCAGATTCAGAATTTACTCGCAAACAAAGTATGATGCATTATTGTTTTTCAAACTATCCAGCATCATAGAATTGAAAGCTCCACCTTCAACAGATGTTGAAGCTACTACAAGGAACTGTCATTTTGTGTTGACTTTGGTGGTCCCTGTGGATGACACTGGTAGTGTTTCTGAGCACAAGAATCCCTTTGGAAAACCTCTCATTTTACTGCAGCAGGGTCTGACAGTCCCCCCCGATAAGTAATGGTTCTGGTTTTCCCCTGCCTCCCTTCCCTCCCGCCAGTGGTGGGCCGTCAGGGCCAGTAAACCCTTCTCTGCTGGCCTAAACAGAATCACAAAGTTATAGTTCTTTTATAATTTTTCATAAATACACTACATGTATTCTAATTATTTTCCCATTAGCTTATTTTCTCATTGCACAGCTACTGTCTTCCTCAGTTGCTCTGCTTCCAGTGCAGCTTGTTTTAAGGAGAGCTTTTATCCAATCAGATTTCACCTCTGTGTCTCTAGGTAAGAACAGAGGCCCGATGCCCTCTAGAGAGCCTTTGCAGTTTAAGTAAATGGGGACGATATTATTGTCATAGTCAACTATCAGATTTTTAGTTTGACATGTTGGGCGTATTCTTTGACGTGTCAGAGCTGTCTAGGTGGCCTACCAGTACATCAGCATTAACGTGCAGCTCAGCATTAACGTGTGGTGTGATTGGTCATTTTTGCCGTTTTGCTTGGTTTAGCTTTGTTTCTTTAACACTCAATGGCTGAAGGAGGTGGAGAAAACGGATTTGGAAGTTACTGGCAACGCCTTTCTGGAGAAGGACATTTCCAGAAAAACTGGGCATCGTAAGAAAGGGTCGACCAACCCCACAGCAAGCAGCCCTGACTCAGCTAAGAAAAGGATTGATCGCTTACAAAAATCATGCGATTAATCGCGATTAAACATTTTAATCGTTGCCCAGCACTAGTTTTTACATCTGCAGTAGCGTTACTACTCTGTATTAATTTGTCTATGGTGTCGTTTTTATGATATGGTTAATATTGTTCCCTCTGATGTGAATAATATTTGAATGGCTCGTGCTCTTGAGTGTGCGGCGGAATACGTGTTTTAACGCTGCAGTGTTGCTGGATTGATTTGTCATGCTTTGTTGTCATATAAATATATGTGACTGGTTCTTGTGAGTTTGTTCTTGTCATTATGTTAATTCCGTTGATTTTGACTTTAAGCTTCTGCATTTTCCAAACGCACTAGTATTATTCAAACGTATTGTTCGGTTCGTAAGCCTCGTACCGAACGGTTTGATACGAATACTTGTTTTGTTACACCCCTAGAAACAAATAATAACCCATAGCTGTGGAGTCATAATGAGGTTATTATGAGGTGGTTCAACTGTAGTAGGACAGCACTGAATAACATAGTATAAAATGCACGGCCCGCCACTGCCTCCCGTGGGCCCAGCAATATGGCCTGGGCCTCCAGCAGTGTTGTGTCAGCGTTGGCTCCCAGCGGAACAGCGAGGCGAAAAACTTTTGAGTACTTCTTCTCCCACTGCCAATACCAACATTACCAGTCAGAGAAAGGATGAAAAGTAAAGCAAGACGGTGTTTGCCTAGGGCCCTCAAATCATTAAATCCGGCCCTGAAAAACACACCCAAGTCGCAGTTACTTGCGGTCAGGAACATTAATGAAATACACTTACCAGAGGTAATTTCCAAATAGGCATATTAGTCACTTGCTTTGACATAAGCACCGTGGTTATAAAGTAGAGCATGGATTTAAATTAGCGTAGATATTTTGCCGGCAGGAACGTTTTAACTTACTTACACAGTTTGAGATGCAATGGCAGAGTGGCGCTATTCCTGTTGGCTATCTGGTCGTGCTCATTGACTCCTGGCAGGTGAAGAAAAGTTTGGTTGCAACATTGTCAAGCATCCATGTAGCGTTGGCAGGCTATATCCAGGATCCAGCACCAAAAGTGAATTGCAGTTAATGAGCCGCTGTCTGCCTACTGTAGAGTCAGATGATATGCTAGACTCAGGCTCCGCCCCCGCTGCTGAACACGGCTCTTTTCCCTTCTTTATTCAAAGTTTATTAAAATTGAACATGTTGCGTGTCCAAATTACGCCAAATTTGACACTGCATGTCTTTGGAACCCCAACAATTCACCCACCAAGTGTGAAGTAGATTGGATGAACGATTCTCGCCATATGCGAAGGACACACCCACATACCCAAACAGAGAGAGATACTTTATATTAAGATATACATCCATCTATTATCGAAACGCTTATTCTGTTCAGGGTGTCAGGTTCTGGGGCCTATCCCATAGTGGCCCACACCCTGAACAAATGGCCAGTGTGTGATGTCACAAGGCATCAAGACATAGAAGACCTCAACAGATGATCTAAATTTTCCAGTTCACCCAATCTAAATGTCTTCAGTCTGCTGGAGGAAACACACACGTGAAAAAATCCACAGAGAAAGGCCCCAGCCTGCTGGCATAGTTGAACACAGAACCTTCTTTCTGCAAGGCGACAGGGATAACTGCTGAGCCATCATTAACATAATGTGTTTATCATAAAGGTTAAATTGCATTAAGCAGCCAAGCCGAACTGACACATTGTGCGTAGTTAGAACAATTTGCAAATGAACAGAGATTCAGAGCTCGATTTCAGTCTACAGAAATATTATTATGCAGTGACAGGCTGCTTATTAGCAGATGAATTATATCAAATTAGCCACTTCAAACACATTTTAATGCTCCTAATTAAATTAAATTGAGTTTGGCTGGACTGTGTTGCCTCTTGCTTGCCAGTAGAAATCCAACGCCATTTTTAGATAGAAATATGGAACGCAGTTTATTAAACATGAATCTTTTCCAGGCAAATACTCTCTACGTAATGTATGCGTAATCTATACATTACTGCTGCCAGGAATTCACATGCACGTGCACACACACACACACACACACACATAGTCTGTGTTCCTATATTTTGTTTGCTGAAAGTGCTTTAACAGCAGCGTATGAATAGGCTCAGAGGAGTCCGATTTAAACAGCTCCTTTACAAGAAAATGCTTACAGTGCTATGCTTTGTTCAAACGTTCATGTACTTTCATTCATCTTCACATCATTAGCCAGCTGTTCAAAGTGAGCATGACTGACGCACAGTGATGTGCGAACAGCGCATGAATTGGTTGATTGCTATATTAATAGTAACATGTTTTAGGGATTGTGTCCACGTGTTTGGAGGGTGTGGTGACTCATATCTTGTTGACATGGAGACCAAAATAGCAGCCAAATGGAAGAGGACATTCAGTCTACCCTTGAGACTTTGCACGATGGTGAAGAAAATGGGGAGAGAAAGATAGAATGAGAGGAGTGACAGAAGGAGAGGAGAGGAGAGGAGGACTATGAAGGTTTGAGTTGTATAAGCCAACGGTGAGTCACACTCACTGTTTGAATCTTGAGAACTAATAGAAAATCGTTTGTTTTCTCTCACTAGGGAGTGGGTTAACTCTGCAAGGACAAAAAAGGAAATAGGTTGATTTGAGAAACAAGAAGGAGTTGTCTTATGCAATGCATGTCAGGTCTTTGCAGGGTGGCACGATGATTTGGTATACCAAGTGCATTAAATGCACTTGCAGGAGGTCAGATGACGTTCTGAGTGGTAGGAATTTTACAGCTATGATGTGTCATAACACGGCAATGTATCAATACTGCAACAGATTTTGCCACGAGGGTGAACTCTAATTGTGTCATTTACAGGTCACAGGCAAAACTATTTTTACTCTATGGATGGCAATGTCGTCCTGACGGTCAATTGGTTGTTCCACCACTATGGTCCAGACTGAAATATGGCTATGTCCCCCTAATCTTTTCAAATGCATTTGATCAGATTTTTTCAAGTTTTCAGGATATGTTCCCAACCTGGGGGTTCAGCAACCCCCACAAGGGGTCCCAAAATGAATCCAAGGGCACATGATTTCATTACCAGGGTAGGAAACGGGAACAAAACTGTATTACAAATTATTTTTAGTCTTTTTCTTTTTTTTCGACTTTTCTCTAATCTTTGTTGTTTTTCTCGTGAATCTGAAAAAATAAAGCTATCCATTTGAACTGCTCACAACTCATAGACAGTAAAGCAAGTAGATATTGATTGATTCATATTATAGGGTCACAAGCTGAAACGATTGGGAATAACGGGTCCACACCACTATAAAATATAAAGTGGATTCTTGCTTTTTTTGGTGGAATTTGCACACAGAAGGTAACATGTTGGGAAATCCACAGTTCTGTGTTTGTTTGGTGTTGTTCCACTAATTAACACAACGCACCAAAAAACGTAGCATTGCACCAACAAAGGTGCAGAAAAAGGTGCCTGCAAACAAATAAACAACAGTGATTTATCCAATCAGATTTCACCCCTATTGCTCTAGGTAAGTAGAGCGGCCCGATGCCCTCTTGGTAGACTTTGCAGTTTAAGTAAATGGGGACTTGATTGTCATAGTCTTCAACCAATCAGATTTTTAGTTTGACATGTTGGGCGTATTCTTTGACATGGCAGAGCTGTCTAGGTGGCCTACAAGTACGTCAGCATTAACATGCAGCTCAGCATTAACGTGCGGCGTGATTGGTCAGTGGGCTAGCGTCACAGTTGTGAAGCTGAAAGCTAGCTAGCAGAACTTAGTAGTAGTCAGAGTTGAAGTTGAAAGATATGTAAGAAGTTATGACATTGACATGACATTTTTAGCGTTTTACTACCTAAACGGTGCGGGGACAGTTTGTAGCGTGTGTGCTGCTGTTGGTTTTCCTGCTAAGCTAGTTTAGCATAGTGTACCTCCCAGAACAAACTTGCCTCAACAGAGTAATGTTTGTCTTCCGTGATGGGCGTGTCAGACAGCACGTTGTCTGTTACACTTGGTGGGTTGCCAGGTTGAGTGCAGTGGCTCCACTGAAAGAACATTATATTTCCCACAATTTAAGCCTCGGCATTTTCCAAACGCACTAGTATTATTGAAACGTATTGTTCGGTTCGTAAGCCTCGTACCGAACAGTTTAATACGAATACGTGTATTGTTACACCCCTAGAAACAAATAGTAACCGTAGCTGTGGCGTCATAATGAGGTTATTAGGAGGTGGTTCAACTGTAGCAGGACAGCACTGAAGGCCCAGGTATAAAATGCACGGCCCGCCACTGGTAAACACTGAACACGGATGTAAACAATGCAGGATTTAAAATATTTTTGAAAGCATCGGCTTTGCAAATGTTTTCGAAGAAAATATGTGTGACAAATTCGTTAGGCAAAAAAGATACCTATGATGCATTTTGGTGAGTAACTAAATGTAAACATACATTTGTTTGTCTACAAGAAAATTACACATGGTACCTTTAAGTTGTAGTCACCAAAATTATCGAGGATAACAGTTTTTAGCTTGTACTATTTGGTTCACACTTTCTCTGGGATTTCATTTGAGCCTTGCCAATCCGTTTTATCCCAGGCTGATCCAGGAGACATTGTTTATCCAGCAGCATCATGTCACAATTAGTCACCAAATTTAGAAGTGCCACAAAATATTTTACACACACAATCTTTGCTTCATACTATATTTACACAATGTAACCTAGCATGTAATTGCAAAAATAACAACATTAGAGATTATCCAAAAACCTTACATATGGCATTTGAATTTACACAATATGAATCTTAATGTGAGACTAATTTATGAAATCTCTACATCTTCCCCAGAAGAAACAGGAAATCCTCCACGATTTCAGCTTCAGAAAGTATATCTGACCAGTTTATTACTCATCTTTTGTTTCAATTAATTCTATCCATCAATATGTATCAAACTTGCAACCCTTTAACTGATTTTCATTCCCCACCCCCTACTCACTGCACTGTTCAAATTGCACCACTGTTTCTTTTCATTGTCTTTAACCAGTACACGTTGTGGGCGCACAAAAGGAAAGCAGCATGGTTTTCTGGTGCGCCATCAATTGCAAATGTATCCCCACAATGAAGAGGCTGGATAAGCCAAACCTCGCCATCAGCAGGACTTTCAGATTGAGAGGTTGAAAATTATTCTGACAGCATGCTTTCAAAAGACAGCCTGGAGCTACGCTGGCTAATATGTGTTACTATGTTTCTCTTGCCTCTGTGGTTTTCAATTATTATGTTTTGGGTCTGTTTGGGCAGAGTTTCACACTGGGCTGCTCTTTGTGGCTAAAAAGGCCCACATTGGATTCATCATCAGCTGGTTTTTTTTTTCCCTAGTTGTATACTATGAATATTTACTGATAACAACATGTAAATGTTTTATTGCCAAGGAATGTGTCAAAGCTGATTTATTTCAAAGCACAGATACTTAACTGTAAAAACAAAAACACATCTCAACTCAAATAACAGCAAGGTGCCATGTGGTGTTAAAAACACAAATTAATAATTACAACCGACGTTCTGGTTAATTAATCTATTCGGTGGTTGATCTAATTGGCAACTACTTTGTTAATCGATTAAGTACTCTTTTAAGAAAAAGTGCAGAAAATCCACTTCTTCAGACTGCTGAAATGTTAATGATTGCTGGGTTTTGTTGTCCTCTAGGATAGTAAATTCATGTTTTGGGATTTTTGACTTTTCTGACATTTTATAGATCAAACTATTAATCTAATTTAATAGCTGTGAATCATTCAATCATCAGTTGCTGCCATATTATTAAACTTCCATTAAAGACTCTAATTATTGTTTTGTTAAGCATTGTATACCCTTCATTATCTATAGATTGCTCTGCATTGCATGGTTCCATCCAATATGGTTGCATGGATCAAATCTTTGGAGCACCAGGGTTTGTCCTGATTATTAAAGAAATTTCATTATTTTTAATACAAGGAAAAATGATGAAAACTAGGATACAGTTAGGGTCACAAAAGGGACAGCAAACTCCATCTTGTCAATGCGCTGTCAGTTCTGAACATTGACAGAAGTCAGTCTGATGAAGGCACATCTTGTTCATCTGAGCGGATACTCTATATCAGACATATGTCACCAACTGGTGAGAAACAACAGTGAGCACTGTACTGACGCATGCTCAGATGCTAGAATATAGCTTGAGGGGACAGTATCACAATGAGCATTTATACAGACAGGAAGCATGACTGACAGGACCACATAGACTGATCTTGCAAGAATGCAATTACTAGACATGCATTCTGCCAGATTTTAAAGGGTAATTTGGTGATAAAACGTCTTAACTTGCAGAAAATTTGTGGCAGTGTTCTTTCGCTAAGAGCCTTTCAACTAAAGTGACAACTGTAACATATGCACCAATATGCGAGAGTGTTTAACTTATAACAACCATTCTTTGATTTAAAAACCTGGAACAATTTGCCCTCTTTTGCTGGTAAGGCATTATATCCATGAGCAACTTTTAATGAGAGTGGTAGCTTTAGGCCTTAAGACTTAGACGCTTCTTTAGAGCAATTTGTCCTCTATTGCTGCTGAGGAATTATATCCATGAGTAACCTTTAATATGAGAATGTTAGCTGTAGGCCTTAATAGTTAACATTTCTAGGTCATCATATCCGCAAGGATCATATATCTGAGTCGGTACAACCCGATCCAGTTTCTATTTAGTTCCATGACAGCGGGGTTATAGTAAATGTAGAAGCTCTTGGTTGGGCACTATAAAATTGGTGTACATTACATTACAGTCATTTAGCAGATGCTTTTATCCAAAGCAACTTACAATTACAAAGTCTTGCTCAAGGACACATCGACATGCGACTAGCAGAGCTAGAGCCGGGGATTGAACTGCAGATCCTCTGATTGAAGGACGGCCCTGCTATCCACTCCGCCACAGTCGCCCCCTGAGTGTAAATGACACTCGTGAGCAACAGCAGCGCATTGAGACTTTGAATGGCCACAACTGTGTACATCATCAAAGCCCCCTTTCAAAGGCTCAAAAACACAGCTTTGTCCCAAGGTTATTTATATAATACTGTCTGAAGAAAATGACAAGTGCTTCATTACCTTGAAACGTCAATGAAGACTTCATTTTCATTAGTTCACTTCACAGGCCGCTTTGTCTCTGTGGTCTCTTTGCCTGAGATAGTTCTTGTTTGTGTCAGCGATGGTCATCAGACAAAAGAAGCTTTATTATAGTCACGAAATGACGAACATCAGACATCCAAAGGCGTAGTAGAAGAAGGTGATCATTGTGACCACTGACACTCCTCCGAGGACAGACAGATAGCGTCATCTGGCGTTACGGTCACACTATCCCATACTTGCTAATAACTAATCTGACCTTAGCATCAAATTGTCCCTCAGGGCTTGCCTTTCTTATTGAGCAGCAGAGCTAAAAGGAACAGCCTGGCGGAGAGAGACAAAAAGTGACAATCACTGACATTTTTCACAGCATACAGTGGAGCTACGTGTCTTGTATGATAACAGGACAAAGAGGTCCAATTCAACCTCAGTAGAGGAGGATAGGCATGTGTGAAAGCCAAGGTTGTGTTCTGCATTACAGGGAAATCAGAGCTGTATGAAAGAACTCGGTTAGTCATATCGAAACAATTACAGGGAACTAGATGTTAGTGATGGGAGTTATGGCTCCGTTCCTTTCATTCACCTCTTTCTTCACACATAGTCATTTGACTTATTATTAATACAAAAAATGTAGATTTTATTTCAAAATGTTGCAGCTTGGTTGAGGTCGGGCTAATATACTGCAAAACTCAAAACTGTACTTAAGTACAGTACTTTAGTAAATGTACACTGTGATTGCTTTATTCATTTATTGCAGTTCTTTCATGAACTTTTTATCCTATTTAACATTTCAATTTATGTTGCATGTGTGCTGTTCAGTGAATTCTTTCTTTTCCCACTTGTTATTTTTCTTGTGTTTCAGTCACGAGCCTTTCTGACTACAAAGATGACATTTGTTACACATGGTACCATAATGAAAGTGAGGTTTTACATTTGAATTCCTCCGTGCCTTAATCTTATGTCATGTGAAATATATATGAAAATAGTTTGATTTCTGCTTCAGTACAATGTTATACGCCTTAGGCAACGTTCATTCACACCATTGAGTTTGAATGGAAAACAGTTTGGAGCACTGAGAAAATCTAACCACTGTGGGGTAGTATTTCTCTTCATAAGAACTTGGCTACACTCACAACTGTGTTAAGAAAGAAACTATTAAAAAAATATATGAATGTACACTTTCGGCATTATATCGATGTGCTTTTGCTGAAATATGAGGGTGTGCATATTAAATAGCAGTGGACCTTGAGAACTGCTTGTTGGCATAATGACTTAAAAGACTGAGAAAAACTTTTACAATCAGGTTTGTTTTCATTTACTTCCTCACTGACATGTACCTTTCAACTAAACTGCATATTGTTTAAACAATGACAACAATAAAGCAGAGTTTTTTTTAACCCAGACATATACTGTATGTAAAAGCATAACTCTTGAAAACAGGCTAAGTGGAAGAATTTACCGTAATTAGGGTATACGATCATTCCTGACCAAAATAAGTATTGGAGGCAATCTCATATTGTTTTCTGTATTTTATTATTTCATGTCTGCACTTTACTCTCACCTCTACACAAATCTGTCTCTTTCACAAACATAAATAATAAAAACAAGGGAATAGTACTGCTAATCAGTGAGATTACGTAAAGAAACACTATCCCTCAGTGCACGTTTTGGTCCCTGTCAACAGACACATACATGATTTTAGTGATAGCAATAATAATGCAAGAATATACTGCTGGTCCTTTTGAATATTTCAGGGAACTGGCTCATTAAAGCAAAATGGAAGGCATCTACATGATGACTTGCATGTGGGTTCATTTTATTATTTATAGCACAATGTGCTGCAGGCACTACTACCTGGATTCAAGACTTCACTCTAGTGGATGAGTCATTGTGTTTTGACCTTTCACCTCTTGTCTCACTCAACTAGCTCACAGGAATGAGAACTCGTCCCAAAATCAGAAGTGTCATTAAATAATCTCTTTTAATTAATTTGCAATATTTTGTTCCATGTTTCGATGCTAAAAGAAAATAACTTGTTCATTTTTGTACTGCTCAAAGAAAGAGATTACACTGACTTAATGCAGTTAGGTCAAAGGTCAATACTGTTCAAATTATTACTCGTTATTCTCACCACTCACTGCTTACTGTATGTCTTGAGATATCTGACTGGAACTTTCTGAAAAAATATGATTGTTTGTCACTTTGTGGGTCCACTACGGAGGTCCAGTTTGCCTTCCGCCTTGCTTACCTTCAAGGAAGAAACTGAATTTTAATTAACAGTGAAGCAACATGCATTCCCGCTCCAAATGCGTTGTTAGCTTGCAAGCTAGTCAGCAATACATTCAAACGTCGCCTGTATTACAGCACAACAGTGTGCAAAGCTGATACCAGGACCTTTGAGGAGCTGTGTGCAATTACAATGAAATGGGTTTTACCGTAAGAAATGTTGTTTACAGAGTGTAATTGCATTATTTCACTACTTTCAACATGAGCCAATTTAATTTAGGTAAATTGTAATATTTTCAGAAATGTGAATGTAACTCACCTTCTATACAAGACATTAGTTCATTCTTGGGAGAAGCAACACTGAGCGACTTCCTTCCACATTGGAGGTGTATGCCACAGTGGGTTGATGTGAATGGCCATGATTGATGGCATACTGTAAACCACCCCACTGATAATGTATTGCTTGTAAACCAATCCCAGTTTCCATACATGCTGCAGGTGCGCCGTATGCCTCTGGCTTCAAGAATACCAAACATAGTCACCACACCCATGTGCACCTTGTGCCCTGTCTGGTTGACTGCCCTTTCCCCCATGCACCATTGATTATCCCATAATGTCAAGGGTGGAGATGCTCTAGGTGTCAGGTGCCATAAGAGTGAATTTGCAAGTGGTGTGTTAAGAGCTCTTTATTCATGATGGAAATAATCATGGGAAAAAAAAAAAAGATTGAGGCAGGAGCAAGATCACTGATAGAATTGAGGTATAAGAGGAGGAATTATTGTGATGTTCATGACATGCACTAAATGTAGAGGTCTAGGTGGTGGATAGATACAAGTGTGCCTTCCCTGCTGGCTTTGCGGTTTCTTGTCCCATTGTATGTTTGCAGTCAGCACTTAACCATGATCACAATCTTGTCAAATGTATCCGCAAGTGTGCATCAAATGTAATGTGCTTGCCATTTAAAGTCACAGCGTGTACAAACAGACTGCTATGATTTCATCCGGCACAACCAGAGAAAAGATTTATGCATCGGAACAGGAGACAAACACTGAGGAGCCGTAAAACAAGTGACATCTATAAAGCAAATTCAAACATATTCAAGTATCATCTTGAAGATACGTAGCCTACACTATAAACGCTCTGCCTGAAGTGTTGAAGACAAATGGCTGAATTTCATCCCTCAACAGGTTACCTTCCAATGCAAAATACTCACATATGAATGTAATTCTCAAACAATTCCGTTGGTCTATTTATTCTGTGGTTCTAATTTTGGTGGTAATTGATACGGTCACTTTCACAGCAACGTCAAAACATTAAGCTGTTTGTCAGACATCATGTCAGAGCTGCCAAACCTGCAAAGGATCACTGAAACTCTTCAAAGGGAGCTTCTGGTTATCAGGATCTACAAATAATTTGCAAGAAGTTCATGGATGTAAAAGACCCACATGCTTATTTAATATCTTAGTTTTTGCACCCTCATCTTGGTGTGAGCTACAGAGTCACTTTAATTAAAGAGATTATTTTATAAGCATGGAAAATTTAAAAGAACAGAATTAAGGACTATTTGACCAGTGGATGTAGCCTACATGTCCTGTTACTGAACAACACTGCTTAATTAGTTTAATGTCTTCTTGCTAAAAGGCCTGTCATGGTAGCTGTTGATTCATCCACCTCTTCATTATTGTGCTTTCCTGTGTATTGTGCGTTAATAGGTAACCCTAAAAATAACAATATGAGGCAGGAAGTGTTAGTCCCTGCATTCTTCAACTAGCTTGTAGTATTTTGTTATTGCATCCCCACTGACACGGCATGTCCAGATACCTGGATTATCAGAGCACACTTAATGTGATCTCCGCTGAACCCTGTACATTCTACAACTAGCTTGTCACATATTCACCAAGTCAATTATCCACCTCATCAGATTAGTGAGCAACACAACTGGTTTTCAATCGTAGCATTGGAGGTGTACAGTACTGTAAGTAAAAAAGCACTTGTTCTTTACTTTACAATATGTGAAACTTTAAACTTTTGTTCCCTTACAGGGAACAGATAGGAATTAGTCTCCTTTTTATTCCACTTTGTGTATTCCATTCTTTTGCCTGTTACTCCTCAGATAAATATTTTACATAATAAACACATATGATAACATAATTGAATGTGATGCATTGTCCAGGTATATAAAAAGGAGTCAGACATAACAGTACGGACCAAATCGACAATTTAACTTGTACTTTTAACTTTGAAAATTTAGTACATTTTTCTACTAATACTGCTATTTTGCTTATATAACATACTTAATGCATGTTTGTAATGCTTATACTCAAAAGCTGCTTGTTACATGTTAATGTATCAATAATGTACCACCCTGTAAACTCAGGTACACGTTGCTCGTAATACTGTACTTACTGTGATTTTTTTCATGCACAACATTAAGTTATAATTGACTATTGATTAATTTTCATTGTGATTTTGCCTAAATAGTCTGATCATCTCTGACACTGATGGAAGCTTAAATAGTATGTAAACCTGTATGAGCAAGGCTTGGTTACCAGCAGGAGAAACAGTTAGTTGCTTTAAGGCCCCAGATATGTGTCTCTGTGATTTAATCCATTGCTAATTTATTAAAAAATGTACTCTATTTAAGTAGTTAAATAGAAATTGTACTTAAGTACAGTACTTGGCTGAATGTACGGAGTAAGTAAGTAATTTACTCAAGTACTGTAATTAGGTAGAATTGCAATGCACTTGTCCCTATGCAACTTTATTTATTTATACCTCAAAGGCAAATATTGTACTTTTTAACTCTTCTAGATTTGTCGCACACCTTTAGTTCATTTTGAGATTACAATTGCATCATGCTCTTTCTGTCCAATGAAAAACATGTATTTCCAAATTTGGTGATTTTTAATTTTTCTGATAAAAATTTTTTAGTTATAAATGATATAGAAAAATACGTTGCATTGCTATAGATTAAACTATCCAACAGTATAAAGTATTTCAAATGAGCACAACCTTAAACATCTAGAGTTGTAAAATGCAACAATAAAGTACTTTTATTTTAGTACTTCAAGTATATCTTGATGAGAATCGCCTACTTTTGGGCATTTTTAAAAGTTTGAATGCATAACTTTTTTATTATAACAGAGTATCTTTCAGAGCAGGATCGCTACTATGGCTTAGTAAAATAACTATACTTCTTTCACCACTGGTAGTTTCACAGTGTGGTATTGGAACTTTAACTTAAGTAAAGGACCTGGACATTACTTCTTCCACCACCGCTTTTTTTTTTTTAAACCTGGTACACGTGGTTCTAAAAGAAATGCACTAACACATTACCCCCATACGGGACCTCCATACGTGTGTGAACAGTTGTTACCTGACTTTTCTCCCCCCTAGCTGCTCATGAGTGTGCAGCGGTAGGCTCTCTGACGTTGTGGTGCAGGTCTGGAGTGTTGCACAGGCCCAGTGCTGCAGGTTGTCCGGTAGGGTGCCCGCCGAGCTACAAGCATGCTGTTGATGTCAGGAGCAGAGGAGGGGAACGTGAGCAATAGCTGAAAACTGTCGGTGCTCTTCTGTAAGGAAACAAACCACGTTTAACTGAACGTCTCACCGCCACCGGATCAGCCCTTTAGCGACGCATTAGCAGGCACCGCTCGTTTCTCTTTTTTTTGTGGTTATTTAATGGGACAGCGAAAAACGCAGAAAACGCAAGGTAGGCTACCGCTCCTGTCGCGAGCTCTGCTACTTTATTTTCATGGACTAATACGACACACACACACACACACACACACGGGGGGGTTGAGAAATGTTTCACTGGAAGGTAAAACGCTCGTCTTCGAAGACAATGTTTGGTTGTTAACGCTAGCTGGACCGTTTACGTGGATATTTTGGGTCGGGCTCGTGAATGTATGAAGTGCTCGGACGTTGTATGTTGTTTTGAAAAGCGTCGGTCAGGCTTCATCTCTTCATGCCTCAAACCGACCAACCACATGAGAAGTCGACGTCCGGACTAAATTAAACCACAAAGAAAAAGGGCCCTCCTGTTTTCACCGCGGTCACCTGAACAGACGAGGAGGACAATGCGCGTGGATCTGTTTTGGATATGTTTGTGGTGTTTCCTCCGTCCTGGTGCCACCGGTCAAGGGCAGTCGACGGCCGTGTGTTCGCCCTCATGCAGCTGCGATGAAGATGGGGGTGCAGACTGCTCCGGGAGAGGGCTCACCGCCGTCCCAGCCGGGCTCAGTGCTTTCACCTACTACCTGTAAGTACTTGGCAACATGCACTGTGAAATACAACCTCAAAAACATGCCTGTGCACCTCAGAATGCCTCCCCGCAAAGGCCTGTGTTTACATCGCAAGTGAATAATGAACATTCAACACCATGCGGTAAACTTTCTACTGAATGGTCCCAACAGAGAAAATATGGCCTCATCAAGATGTTAAGAGTCTTTAAGGGTTTCTGGTCATCATCCAAGGTGCCAAACCGCTCAGAGTTCAGGTCAACTATGCACAGTTATAGCTGGACAACTTGTACTAACTTTTAATTGCAGCCAAAAAGTAAATCCTTCTCTGAAACAACATTAAATCAGCTTCCCATTTCTACTCATGTTGTAATAGACATGTAAGACTGCAACTAAGTATTATATACAATATCAGTTATTCAATCAATGACTTAAGAGTTGAAAAAAATCGGTACACTCATAAATCTATAGAAGACGTATCTGCAGCTCTTTTGATAATTGAGTCATTTTTAAGGAAATGTTAGTCACATTTTCTGATTTCCAGCATATCAAACATGTAGGTTTGATTCTTTATCGCATATGATGGTCGACTAAACTGAATATTTTTGAGGTGGTGGATCATCTGTGATTCTTTCAATGGACATGTCGCACTACTTTTTTGATTATTTTTAAACTGAACAATCAAGTGAGAAAACAATCGCCACGTTCGATATCGAGAATAATTGTTAGTTGCCACGTTCAGTCCTTAAAATGTCCGAATAGTGAAAAATGTCCACCACAAGTTTCAGGAGCCGTCTTGCCGTCGACATGTTCGTTTGTTTCTCCAAAAACAAGTCCCAAATCAAAAATCTATTAACTTTACAATTGTATAAAACGTTTGAGCCGCTGGAACTAGTGTATGTTGAACACTTTTGTTTGATTAAAGACTAAATGATGAATCAGTAATCACAATTGTTGATGCATTTTCTATTACTCGACAACTTGTTTGTTTATGAGATGTTATGAGATGTTATGTGACCGAACCGCAAAGTAAAGTTATGAGTGCTGAGTTCAAAAGCAGGGCCAGATTTAAAGTAATGCTGTGTAGATCATAACCGGCATTGTGTTTAATACAAAATAACTATGAGGGCCATTGATACATTGTCGCCACAAGTGTGATTAAGAGTCTAACTACTACTTCGTGTCAGGGCCCACGTTTCTTTTTAATAAAAAGTAGGTCAGCTCTTTATGGGGTGGCGCAGATGCAGTTGATGAAGAAACTCCTCAGTTTGTTTCACAACCTCTGGGTTAATCATAAACTAAAGTAACCACCTTGGCAACAGCATTCAAAACAGCAATCTATTGTGGCATTTTGTTATTACTACTCTCCCTCAGAAAACAAATAGAAGAAGTTATGACTTGAAGATCACACTCATCTGTTTGAAATGTGTTACTTGGTGAAGAAGTGGACCTGTGTTTCACAGCCACCTAGCCTTAAACTTTTACGGTTTGTTCTTGTTTGGAGAAACCTTTGTGCTGTTTTGCCACCTTTTTAAGAATGGTGGCCAAAGCATCGCTACACCACAACCAATATGATGTGCAACTTTAAATCGCCATTGGTAGGAAAGTGTTGGCTTAAGTAAACAGAGGTAGTGGATTCATATTCCAGGCTCTCAAGACATGTCCCACGAAGGTCTACTGCTTACAGCTGAGACTCTCATCATACTTTCTCCTTATTATGGGCAGTCTGACATCTGGATCACAACTAAAGGATATCAAAAGCCCTTGCTGATGCTCTGCGGCCTTATTTTATGCCAAATTAGAAAACAATTTTCCAGATTGTGCTATCTTCTTGTCTGTGCTCTTCACGTGGGTATCTAAATGCTCTGTGACACATGTAAAGCACTAAACTGCCTCATATATTCGCTTCAACCTCTTAAAAATATGTGAACGGTTGTTTGTCCCCCTCTCTGTCCCACTCTCATTTGTTCTCCTGGTCTCTTGAACTTAAGTTGTCCTCTCCCGCTCCCTTCGTCTTTTGTATGTGGAGCACTGGGGTTAGGGATCATGATGGATTAGTGAGACATATTGCAGCTGCAAGGGCTCCTTCTTTCAGGGCTAATGGCCCCACAATGGTCTGCTGATGTGGAAAGGGGAAAAAAAAAAAGTGTTTTGTCATTAGAACATTTGAACTGAACTTGTACAAGTTTGTTTGCAGTCATCATGTCTTCACAATCAGTTTGATGGCAAAGAGACAATATATAGAATATATAGTCTAGTCAGCGGCAACAACTGGACGGAAGGTGCAAAGTTTGCACATGTAGCACTGCTCAGATGTCAAGAAGTCCTCAATACAAGGACACATATTTCAGGCAATGTCTACTGTGTATTTGTACCTTTGCTCTAGTTAAATCTCATGGCAATAGAGGACCACACATTTTATAATAAATCATATGACGATGTTGGAGTGGACTCTCACCTCCAGCCCACAGGGGCTTGAGTTTTGGCATCTGTGATGGAAACAGCCCTGTCACAGAAAAGCAGATGAGAGAAGAAGGAGGCCCCTCAGCCAGTAACAAAGCAAACACTCCTTTTGAAGGTATGTAAGCCTACCTGCCACCGAGGCTCTGCACACGACTTTAATACAGTGTGTGCATGAGCTCTTGTGCATTTTAAGGGAGCAAGACGGTGTTATTACAGATTGCGTCTCCGTTGTGTTAGCTCCTTTCATACCCTGAACAAGGTTGAGACTTAGGGGAAAAAGGAGGGGTGGCGTCAGGGGTCTTGCACTCTGCTGGTGGAGCTTCACCATTGGTGCCCTCAATCCATTTTTAACTGAATGATACTTTTGTTCTTGGTCAGCAGAGGTGAAAGGAGCCAGTCAGTGGAATATTAACGCTCTCTCCCCCCTCTCTAAGTCCCCAACACTGTCCTCCACTTATAGACCTATTCTCCCCCCCCCCCCATCACACACTTTCTAACTGCTAATGGCTGCCGGTTTTCTCAATCTTGTGCCAGTATTCAAAAATACAAATATTACCCCAAGCTGCGTTGGATAGACATGTATTCAACATAAATGGTTTGTATTGTAAGTAGGCTTAGTGTCTAGTAGTATTGGAGAGCAAAGTCTTTGGACGTGGTAGTTTGTTTCTAACGATGACTGATTGCTTCAAAGTAAAGGCTGTCATGTCTTGTGGGACTCCAAAGATGGATAAGTGGGAGAGGATGTGATGGGTTTTGGAAATGATGGCCAGATGCTTGAAAGTTAATTTGAAAAAGCAAATAATCTTTACATGCAACGTTCGTCATGTGGACTTGTAACGACTATCCTGCAGGTAATCCTCGGTAGCTGACATTTATACAGGTGGACTGTGAATCACTTTAAGTGGAGTATTGTCTGAAATGGAGCAGATGGGAGAGCGGCTAATTCTACATCCCACCGTTCATCCATAAAATAGCTGCTAAACCTCACCATCTTTCTGTTAATAATGTGGTATATGAAAGATAAGTTAATTTCTAAACGTGTACACATTTACTATGTGTTTTATTAAGTGTTGATGCATCACACACACTATATTTGATGATGCTGATTATATTTTGACTGAACTGTGCATAGTAATGCTTGTTATAGCATTGTTCCTGTCCTCACAGTGTCACGCTGAGAGGCCTGGGAGTGTGCTGCAGCAACAGTTTAATTATTGGTTACGCACAGCATCGGTGATTGTATGTTCTGAGGAAATTATGATGCATTGCACCACCGGCCTAATGTGATACAATACTTGTGAGGGGTGATGCAGCTACTCTTGTCTTGTGGAAAGAAGGAAGAAGTCTAGTTTTCAATCAGTGCCTGATTACAACAAATAAGAGAAGAGAGTGTTATGCCAGTAGACACACGATTTCCAAAATGTTACATAGAACTTAAATTAAAGGGAACTTGGTAAGATCTTGATTTTTGCAATACAGTTTATTTTCCAAAAATGTTTAAATTGTTAAATTGGGGGGAGCTTGTCCACATCTGGAAATCAAGTTTTACTTGTTTAACAAAGAGATAAAGTTACATTATAAATGTAAAAGGAAGAGGATTTGAGAATAAGGATTTGGGAGTTTTTATGAAGTAGAATCGTTTGAGCTGCGGCTTGTTTCCGGGAGAAAACATGCTTTAAAAACAAATCTTTGCCAATTCATCTCAATTAAGTCCAAATGTATTGTGTTTTCCTGAACATGTTTACAATAAGGTGTTCTATGGTGTAGGACAGTGTTAGACGGATGAACGATACGGTAGCTGCATCTGCTTTCCTCTCGGCATTAAAGGTTTCATTATGGCCGAAATGCTGGATTGTAGTTTATTCAGACCACAGGATCTTTGTTCGGGTGCATTTTTTTATTTTTCTAGGAGTGCGTTTGTTTCATCCACTCTGCCACACAGGCTTGATTTATGAAGTGCTGCACGGATTGTTGTCCTTCTGGTGAAACCTCCGGCAGGAGTCGATGAACTCTCAAGTTATGTCTCACTGCGGTTTCTTCCTTCTTGGCCTCAATCTAACTCCTTTCCTGGTCGTTTGGTTTTGTCAGGTGTCAAGATTTATTAAAGTCTGCCGGTGATAGCGGTGGCCGGAGGCATTATGTTGTCAGGTTGTCTGTCCGGAGGTACACACGTGGCTCACTAACGGAGGTAGATTCTTCAAATTTGGCACAAACCTCCACCTGATTAGATGTTACTGGTCAAAGGTCACTCAAACGGTCACTGTGACCTCACGTCCGTCTGACCCGTTCCCGTGAAAGCACCGTCACAGGAAGGCCTTGAGGGAATGTCTTCAGATATGGTACACATTTCCACTTAAGGATGAACTGATTAGAATTCTGTGGTTGAAGAGGAAGGTCACTGTGACCTCACAAAACACATTTTGGGCCATAACTTAAGAATGTGTATGCTGAAGTGATGACATTTTGGACAGACATGGATCTAAACTGCAAATTGACTGATTGGCGGAGGCATGCAACTGCAAGGCAGTCATTCTAGTTTGTAATTATGAAGCTTTTTGTGCTCTTCAAAATGGTTTTACACAGATTCCCAACAAGCACTTTTTGTCAGATGAGCAGCACAACACTTACACCCAGTCATTTTTTAGATGCAAATATTTATTAACAAGTGGGCTCTTTGTAAGACTTTGTGTGGTTATTTAGTGGACGTGTCTTTCTGTAACCAGGCCAGGACTTACAAACAGCAGGTGCAACTGGCTGCAGATATGTGCTTCATTTCTGTGTTTAAGTGTTGTGGACAGCTGTTATATTATTTATATGTATGTATGTATGTGTGTGTGTGTGTGTCTGTGTGTGTGCGTGGAAGGAAATGCTTCATATTCAAATTTTGTCCAATAAATTGTATTGGCCACAGGTCAGGACTTTCAAGTTGCTCACGCATCTTAATGATGTTTCAGGAAGAAATGTGAGTTTATTTTCTGCACATCTTTTAAATCTTACGTCGGGTTGTCGGAAGTGACACAACACAAGATTAGATGCATTACATGTGTAGACTAAAACCTCTTTATGCTCAACAGCAGAAATATGTTAGTTGATCTCAACAACAGATGTACAAGACCCCAGTGTATGTACTGTTCATCTCATTCATTCTGAGCACTTTCATTATAAATTGATAGTCTAATTAAAACGCATAATTTCAGTATATGATGACTATGTACTGTTTAAAAACAAGTGTCATTGCCCCCAAGGAGACTTAATTGATACATTGTCTCCCGCATTTTCATTGTGCATTTAAATTTAACATTCAAATCAATCACACTATGCATAGTGTTTTAAAAGTTCGGTATGTAGTATAAATTTTCTGTTGACTGACTCACACAGAAATTGCATTTTTGTATTTTGACTTGTAGAATATGTTCATACTTCACCTCAGCAGCCTTCTTTTCCTTTTCTCACAGCATGTCTGCTACCTCCTGAGATTCTATCTGTGCTTCCTCTCTGCTAAAATGAAGCCAAATGGCACATGGGATAGAAATTTACCGATACCTGTTTGTAAAAGCGTTTAGGCTCGAAACCATTTATCACAGCTGCATTTTTAGTGTCCCCTTCAATCTATCTTAGCAGGGACAGTCCAGGGCCTTGATGAGTAAAGCAGCCACACACAGAGGGAGGGAGGAAGTGTGATAGAGTCATGCTGGCCTCCTGTTCTCCCCAGCCCTGCATGTGGTTCAGACCAGACCAGTCAACAGTCTGCGCAAGATTTAGTTAAGCGGTTTAAAATGTGGTTAGGGATGTATCCATCTGACCACCAGTGGTGGCAGATCGGCAGCAGTGGTTGCAAAGCACCACCAGAGACGTCGTCTGGGTAGAAAAGAACGATAAGGAGTGGTTGGATGTTGATGGACGTTGTGTTGTAGCTGCACAGCCTGTGTGGTAATTGGATAACCAGGTAAGTGGAGATGGGACACAGGTCGCAGGGATGATGAGGGTTCTGTCAGGGCCCGCCTTTTAAGGCTTCTGTGTGTGTGTGTAATTGGGACTGCAGCGGAAGGGCAATATGATCCTTGTAGGATAGAGGGGCCCACACACAAGGTCCTAGAGAGATCTGGCAGTGAAATTCAAGATGGCCAGTTGGAGAGTGAAAGGAGGGCAGGGGGTTGCTTAATTTGTGAATCCTGTATGTTTTTCCAGTCTTGATATGTCCCGTGTCTTCACATATGGAGGCGGGGGTAGGTTAGTGGATTCCTAATCAGATTAGGGATCCAGAGCTGAGTTTGCTCTCACTGGTCTCCAGTTGACCTGAGACAGCCTTTTGTCCTCTCTTTTAATGTGACAGTCCCTTACTTTAACACATTTAACCTATTTCCAGTAGCAAATACGTATTTCTTTTTGTATTATCATAAAAATAAAACTCCTAAATTCACATTAGCTTTGTGGGGAAGCAAATCGAGTCCTGTGTGCATATCTTTCATGCTGCTACATGCCTATCTTTACTTGAAAAATGAAGATCCCTGGGGCTAAAGAGAAGGGATTTTTCAAGGAACTCATGCAGGCACAGTTAAAAGACTTATAACTGCCATAAGGGATGGGTGACACCACTACCCTGTTGGTTGTATGTCCTACGTGATGCAGCCAAACACCTTGTCATGGTAATATCTTAACTGCAGCATAATATGCAATAGCTAAGTTGATAAAGTAAGGCCTCATTCACAGATGATTATGTCAGTCAGTAAAATCTTTACACAACACTTCAAAAACCAAGGTTTAAAAAGGCTTCACACGTACAAAAGTAATGCAATACAAATAGTTAAAATGGCTAAAAAGTAAGAATACAATCTGTGTCGAGGAAGCGTCAGTGAAAAACCTTTTGAGAACAAAGTGATCTGTTGTTGGAAACCGCTTGAGGTTAACAGACTGATTTAAATGTATGAATGAATTCAGAGATTGTACTGTACTTTCTAAATGATTATTTGTTTCCACAGTGACCTGAGCATGAACAACATCACTGAGCTTCCAGCATTCGTATTCAAGAACTTCCCCTATCTGGAAGAACTGTGAGTACATGCCACGTTTTTTTTCCCCCCTTGCTAATGATGTATTTACTCTGTGCAATGTTGACATGAGGGCTTATGATATGCACCTGGGTATTTGAGTTTGGGCTGCAAAACACACAGTATTGGTGCACAACATGCCCTTCTTCTCAGCTGAAGAAGATAAGCGCAGCATTACGTGAGGCTACGAATCACTCAACCATTCATGAATTGAACAAGGGCGGTCACAAAAGGTGCAGTGGAGCTCAATTAAAAAGGTGAGGTGAGACAACATGTATTGAAGCTACAGTCACGTGACATCCTGTGTGGAGATTTTGCTTTTAAGGGATTATCAGGGTGGCAACAGCACATCTGTGCTCTGGGGCTTTTGTTGAGTGGCGTACATCTAATCTTAGTGGGTGCTTGTTATTTCTTTACTCTTTAAACACTCCGCTGTCTGGCTCGGTGCTAGCTGGGAGTCAGAGATAAAGATCTGTCTACCTGATATCAGGTAACATGCAGCCCTGAGAAAGCCAAATGGCCAGTGAGCGGTTCCAGCTCTACTTTAACCGCTTTGCGGGTGTGTTTCTTCAGCTCTCGTGCATCTTTCAGCCGGGCCGGGTCTTCAGCCTCTTCTTTTCCAAACACCGCTCCAATCTGCTTTGTCGAAAGGCAATTTACTTTTCATCGCATCGTGTGGAGGAATGCAAGGCAGGAAGGAAGAGGGCAAAATAATTGTTTCCATGGCAACAAGGCTGAACCCCCCCCCCCCCACAGCCTTGCTACCACTCCTTTCTCGTCTTAGGTCATCATAATGGATGGACTGTCGTCGGGGTGCCATTGATTGACATATGCCCTCAGTTCATGTGTGTGTTTGTTTAACCTTTTTTTTTTTTTTTCTGGGAACAAATCGTCA
This sequence comes from Anarrhichthys ocellatus, assembly GCF_004355925.1. Classification (NCBI taxonomy): domain Eukaryota; kingdom Metazoa; phylum Chordata; class Actinopteri; order Perciformes; family Anarhichadidae; genus Anarrhichthys; species Anarrhichthys ocellatus. The sequence goes on along the minus strand of NW_022280036.1, from coordinate 11,629,323 downwards.
GGCTGGTCTCAGTGGACTTTGGTAGATGACTGTCTCGCTCCAGGGCTGCAGCAATGTCAGTGAACCAGAGCATGGGCCCCGAGGGCAAAGACGAGGAGAGAAAGAGTTGACATAGAGAGAGAAAAGAGAGTGGGACGTCCTCACGCAGGACAGGAGCGGAGACGAGGGAGGAATATTCCCTCCTTCGTAGTCACACAAGCTCCTCCGCTCTCTTTCTTTCTTCACAAAGCTCCGCAGACGTGATGACAGACATTCTCTGTCTCCTCTGCAGTTTGTTTATAGTCTTGAAATAAGCTGTGACCGATAGGCTCTCTATATGTCTTCAGTAAAATCCGGCAATGACATCTGGGTCTAGATATGCTGCGTTTTGTTGACGGAATGATTTAAAGTGTATTGTTATTGTTATTTGATATGTTTTTATATATATATATATATATATATATATATATATATACTGGGTATTTACTTTTATATGTTTTGTAAAACACACGGTATTGCATCCATTTGTATGAAATGTGTTCAATAATTAAAGATTTGTTTTCTGTATGAATTCGACTGAAAGATATGCTAAAAAATCCATTTACCTTGATAACAATAATGTAACAATAACTATGTTTAAATAGGGCAGAGCATGACGTCCTATTTAGTGTTGGCTCACATCTGATATGTTTGTTCTGATCAATTTTATTCTGATTATTTGAAGAGGAACTCTACACTAGGGTTTCTGGCAGTACATGTATTGTGTGTTACAACTGTTTGTTTTTTTTGCTAAAAAGTAGCTTAAACGTGTCTGCTTGGGTTTTAAAGTTTGGTTCTTGCCGCTTTCCCCTAACTGGACGAAGACTCTGAGCTCCATTTCATACATTCATCTGTCCTGCATGAAAGAGACTTCAATGGCAGTAGACGCAGCATAAAGGGCCCCCGATTACTGTGCTGTATCAGAACTTAACAAGATATTTAGGGCAGGAAAGAACAACAATGTTAACATGATAAACAGCAGGGCCACAGCTATGTCCTGACACTCCCCCACAGTAACACAGACACACACACTGTAGAGTGTCCAGTAGTGGGGCCACTAGCTCAGCTACAGCTCTGGTACGCTCACAGGAACTCTCTCAAAGGAACCTAGATGTGCTTCTAGTGATCGTCAAAACTCCACCAGACACCCTAACCTTCCAGCAAAGACACTGAGAGACTTTGCCGTTGCATTTGGGAATAAAACACACCTGCTGATTTGATGCCAAATTAACCCAAAAGACAGAAGCTCCGTGGTCAGCTTACTCCACGGTTAACATTCTGAAATGCACCATAGGAGTGGTAGTCAACATATACCCAAATTATTTTCTGTCCACAGATATTTGATTTTTAATCAAACAACAAGATACTTGAATATCAAACACACTTGATGATCTCGTGTGCTGTTGATTGAACCAGGAAAGTGACATTCTGATCCAAGCTGTAGAAGTTCTCCCACTGTGAGTCACGTTGACTGTGGGAAAGTCAAAGAGACTCTTACTTCCAGAACCAGAGGCGCCTGAAATAGCTCCTCTCACTTAGCAACTCTGTTACATGGTTATTGGAAATTGCAGTAAGTATATCTACATTGCCAACAGAGGAAATTAACCTACAGGCTTATTGTCACAGCTACCTGTACCAACGATGGTACAAAAAGGTGCGTACTACATGTGGCAGCCTGTCGTGGGGGAGTGGTGCTTATTTGCCACATGAGTTTGCCAAATTGAAAGTAAATTTGTGTTGTTTCAGCAAAATTTAAATCCTGAATGCCTTTTTTTTTGCTGGTGGTAAATTATGTTTGTCGACCTTTACTGTCGGAGTGCAGAGCTCTTTGTGTGAATTTGCCATTGACAAAGGTAGACCTGTAGGAGTGGTGTTGCACAAGGAGAGGATTTAGCCTTTCCTCAACGAGATTTAGCACATTCTTCTTTCCTTGTCAAAGCCTCGGGGGACATGTACTGAATTTGTTGAAAGATGCAAGAGGAGGAGAAGCTCTTTATGTTGTGAAACCTGATGGATATCTGA
>NW_022280036.1:11507283-11624783 GCF_004355925.1 Anarrhichthys ocellatus | reverse complement strand
AAGTCATCAGCCTGGAAACGGTATCAGGAATCAGGAGAACTCCATGAAGACGATGTCGCTCAGTGTGGAGCCACACAATCAACAACAAAACCGCACACAGGAGGCCTTCACAAAGCTCCCTCACATAGTTGGCATGAAATGTATCTGTGGATACATATTGTTTTAAATATAAAGTGCAAGAAAGTGTTGTGAGTTGAGTTGACGTCATCATTTTTGCCATTTTTCCTGCAGAATGCTCCAGAATAATCAGCTGAAGACTGTGCCCAGTGCAGCCCTGAAGACTCTTCTTTCTCTCCAGTCTCTGTAAGTCATATGCCACACACACACACACATACATATATATATATATATATATATATATATATATATGCATTGTCTGCTCAAAGAACCTTGAGTTTCACTTTGAGGTAACTGATTTCTCGGTCTGACCGTCAGACGAGATGCGTTAAAGGTTTGTGTAAAAATGAGGTCAGTACTTGGGCTTCGACTGTCCTGATCGTTTGTGGCAGTGTTTGAAATTCTTGTGTCAAGGATGAGAGTGTTGTACTGTGTGTACTCCACCACGTCGAACCACACTAAAACGTCTCAATAACTACCGGATTGATTGCTATGAAATTTTGTACAGACATTCATGGTCCTTTGAGGATAGATCCCAATTATTTCCCTCTAGTTCCACCATCGTGCAGTTCACATTTGTGGTTTTAAGTGAAATGTCTCAACAACTATCAGATGGATTGCTATTTAATTTAACTGTTCTCTGTGTCAATTTAGGACCTGACAGTCTTGTTAGCATGAATGTAGACTCTTAGTCAGTTTAACATGTGCTGACTTCCTGACGAATACACTAGAAAATCACACTTTAAAATCAGGTATATTTACAGTTTTATAATTACAGTATGTCAAACTTTAGCATGCATTTAGAGTCGCATCATCTTACTCCACCGTTCCTAGTGGAGTCACGTTGAGCATCAGATTGCTCCAACTGACTACATTCTGGCAGATAGTGGCCGTTCAGCAAGGTAGTTTAACATGTACCATAACAGTATGTTACACTACTGTGAGATGGGTTAGTATGAGAGTAAAGACTTCACTCTTTCTCCAAGTCGAGAATAACTGTTGAAATCTCAATTATTTACTCAGGACTTTGTTGATGTCATGCAGGGGTGGATCCACTCGTATCACATACTTTACTCTTCCCGCAGTGTTTGTTGTGCACTAAGCTCAGCCATAGCCCTGTGCAAATGTAGGTCAGTCTTATTCAGCAGATCTGTTGCTAATGTTTCTCTTCTTCTGTTGGATTGTTGAGTTTTCCAGGAACTTGTGTTTTTACACGTGTTTACTCTTAACTGTCGGCCCTCTCACAATTTCCTGCTCCACTCGCCCTCAGTTTTTGCATCGTTTTTCTGCGACTACTGAATGCCAGTTTCATTGAGACTCATGATATGTACATGTCTCTATATTTGCCACCTCTAAGAACCAATGGAGGGATTAATCCAGCTGGAGAAACTTGCTGAAAGTCCAGCTTTCAACTATTATCACCCCTCTATAACCCTCCCCGTGTCCCTTGCTTCCCCTCTTCTTTTTTCACCCGCTCTTCTTTCTTTTTAACAGATGTCTTTTCTCTGTGAGGGTTTTAAGGTCTGTAGCTGAAGTAATATGCTTTGACAGAGCCAGTACTCGGTTTGTATAAAGTTTTAGAGAGCTGAATGTCAATCAAGACTGTTTTCCTTCCAGCCCAGGCACTTGAGGAATTTTGAGGGAGGGCGAGACACTCAGTAAGGGAGGACGGCAGGAGAAAACCGGGTGGTGATGGTGAAAGGAACCCTTGTGCATTCATAATACTGCTTAAATATGAATGTCCTTCATACCACCAAGCTATTGGCTCCTGATCAGAATTTCATCTGTTACAATATAGCCAGTAGGTAACAGTCAACATCAGATTCCCTGAATATTCACACCATGAAACTTGAGAATATTGCTCTATTATATCACATACATTTTTGTGAGAAATTGTGAAGTGAATACATCCGATTTACCGTCTGAGCTTCTACTCGTCTGTGTTGAGAGGAACCATTTTAGGTGCAAACACCATTCAGCTGCATATTTTTGGAGGTGAACAGGTGGTGCTGCTCTTTGCAATAACGGTTTTCCAAGACAGTTCAATGCCTTGAAGAAGTCTAAGTTTGGTTGAAATGATGGTGATAGAATAGAATACATGCTGCTTTGTGTGCAGCTCACTGCTTTTTAACCAACTGCGTAGAGACCAAAGGTCAAACTAAATACACGTTAATAGATGGATTTGATGAACTTTGCGGTGCATGCTATTTGCTGCCTTGACCTAGAAAAGTGACAATAAAATGAAAGTAACAGTTGCTTTAAATGTAATATGATATTATAAAGCTTTCTTTGTTGTTTTATTTGCTGTTTGTAAGGCATTCATAGCAGCATCATATGCCTGAGGTCAATAGCATATCATCCTTTTCCTTGTGCCTCTGTTCTGCAGTCGGCTGGATGCGAACCACATCACTACAGTTCCAGAAGACAGTTTTGAAGGCCTTCAGCAGCTGCGCCACCTCTGGTTGGATGATAACAACCTGACGGAAGTCCCGGTCGGTTCTCTGAGACACCAGGCGAACCTGCAGGCTCTGACGTTGGCACTCAACCGCATCTCGCACATACCAGACAATGCCTTCGCGAACCTTACCAGTCTAGTTGTGCTGTAAGTATATTAACCTTCTGTTCTAATTGTGGTTGATAATAAAGATCTGCTCAGTAGTGTTAAAGTACAAATATTTACTGTATATATATGTTTCTCTGTTGTTTTTGACCAGTCAGCCTTTGTCACAATGTGCAGGGTGAGGGAAAAAAAAAGGACAATACTCACCAAACCACACAGTGCAGTCAGCTGTGTTTTACGTCGCCACTAAACAAAGCTACAAAAATACTCCGAAGGAAAACATTTGTAAAGTAGCAATATCATGAAACCATCAGTCACTTGATTAAAAATGATTTGGACGATTACATACCATGGCATTTGATCAATTAAGGTTTTTGCTGGGACATAATTTAAAATGTTGAGTATTTGAGTAATAAACAGTCTCGGAGTCATTAAAATAAACTTCCCCACGACAGCCAGGAGGACTTTGCTTGCAATCTTCATAGACCTATAATAACGCAGGAGGAACAACCTGCTGGAATACTTTTTTTAAAAACATTAATTAACCAGGTACACTGACTGAGAACATTCTTGTGTTGACACCTGAGGGAGTAGCTGAAGAAGTGAAAGTCAATAGGTTTTCTCATCTGATCTCCCTGTCTGACTTTGTACCATCCAGTTAGTAAAGTATGACTGTGCTGCTAGTTCTCTGCTCTAAATTAAAGAAGCTGTAATTCCTGTTTAGTTTTGCATGTATCATATGCATTATTCTGTCACCACAAATCAATGCAAAGTACCTCTCCTTGTTTCCTGCTCTAGCTCTGAATGTATCCTCTGAGCGACTGCAAATCCGATTCCAAACACAAACATACTGTAGTATTTATTTCCACTGCTTACAGTCAATAAGTCAACAAAACGGGTAGCTACTCATGCTCTGCTGTGTTTTTGCATACACGTTTGCAGTGAAATATGCCATTGGGGTTTGAATGCTGACAACACTTTGAAAAAGTAGCTCGACTCCGAGCATTAATGTAAAATCAAGATTATCTTGATGTTTTATGCATGGAGGAGAGCTAAAACCTTCCATTAGACTCGAGGAACGGGTACAAATATGTGACACATTTACAATCTGTGGGATTGTTCCAAACAAACACACGCATTGAGTGGTATTGCTGCAGGGTTAGCATAAACTCGTCAGGGTAAACAGGAAGTAAAGACCTTCAACCTATTAGGCGAGGATAGCCTTCTGCATACACGCATACAGTAGAGACACCTGATTCAGAAATCACACGCTACCGTTTAGAGATTATTTGTGGAACTTCTCACAAAAGCTGCAAAACAAGACTGAAATAAAACCCGTGATGAATGTCATAGATTATTTAAAATCTGTCGTGGTATGAAAACTCACAGATGTGTGTGTAAAACTGCTTTTGCTTTTATAGACATCTTCATAACAACAGAATTAAGGAGATAGGAGACACCTGTTTTTCTGGACTCGTGAACCTGGAGACACTGTGAGTGCACAGTCATACAGTTGTTAATGTGTGTGTGTGTATGTGTGTGTGTGTGTGTGTGTGTGTGTGTGTTTGTGTGTTTGTGTTTGCGCTTGTGTTTGTGTGTGCTAACAGCTCCCCCACCCACCTCTGCTCCGGTCCTTCAGACATCATTGTGTCCACTTCCTCCTTTAATTGCTCTAAGATAAATAGAGCAAAGTACACGATGCTTATCAAATCTGCCCTCCCACTGTTCACTTCCTCCTGCCACACAGCCATGAACAATCTTTAAGTGACGGCCTTACCTAATGGCAAACAGCTACTGTACAACACTCAGGCCCTTACAGGAGACTAGGGATGTCCTCATACTTTTTTTTTATCCCAGTCTCATACATTTAATATGGAATATCTGCTACGGCTGATCCAGTCTTTACATGTTCCTACATAATAACACAGCGCAGTGGACACTAGGCCACACGTAGGCCTATATAAATATTATTAAAGGCAGTTCTGCAACGGTTCAAATGCTGTTTACGTTAACATCAGAACTTCGTAGGCGTTCACCATGCTGCCAGGATACTGCGTTATTTAATTGCTGGTTTGCAGTTCATCTGCTTGCGCTGCTTCACGTTGTGATGAAATGATAATCATTCATTGATAAGTCGGTCGACAGAAGATTTACATTTTTAATAATGGATTATCATTTTAGAAAAAATGCCAAACATTTGCGTTTTCCGCATTCTCAAATTTGAGGATTTTCGGCTTTTCCATCACTTCTTATTTTTGTACATTGATTGTATTCTGGTGTTGGACAAGAAGCAGTGTGAAGATGGACTCTTATGAATGACTAATAATATATATTTTTAAATCAACACTTTTCCATAAAACGTTGAACTCGTCATTGGGATTCTGTACATTGAGCATTGGTACTGGTTAGTTATTCATTGGTTATTGCTGCTAAAAGAGTAAATAATTTAGCTCCGCTAGCCAGTCATTTATTTGATGAGTGATAACGATGCTACTTGTCTTAGTTATTTATAATAAGTACTTGACTTTGTGCTGACAGCAGTCACAGAGAGAACCAGATAAGTTAACACCCCTGTTATCAATGCTTAGTTGTAGATTTTTTGGTTTTAATGTACCATTGATTAGTGGAATGAATTTGTGACGTCAAAGTGCAAGAAAACAGCGCTGATGTCCTGAATCTCTCTCTGTCTCATCCTAGAGATCTTAACTTCAACAACCTGATGGTTTTTCCCAAAGCTATAGAGGCCCTGCCCAAACTCAAGGAACTGTGAGTATATTGTGCTGTTTTTGTACCGAGACTAAAGTCAAGGACCAGTTAAATCATCAGAAAGAGAAGGACTTTTCTAATGTCTTCTAGTTATTATATGATTCAAAACACACAAATATCTGAGAAAGTAGCTCTGAACTAAAAAAAAGGGAAAACTAGAGCACACATGCAATGAAGCAAAACAGTTGTAACCTGCCCTAATTTTTGTGACTCATTGAATTGTTGAAATCACAAATATTGTCTGTCCGTATTCACATACAGATCAGGTAAACAATGACTCGCATCCTATTTATTTTAATATTATTACATTTTTACTAATTGGGAAAGAAATCTGAAATCTTAAGTTTCAACATCTGTGCTTTTATTTTGAAGGCAAAACAGCTCAAGTCTTATTTCCTGGTTTTCCTGATGAGCGGTTGTTTAGTTAATGAAAGGATTATCAATTGACCGATCTTGATTTCTGTAGCAGACAGTGATAGTCAATTCACACCTTTTTGTTTGTGCTTTTTTTTTGGTTGAACTGTGCAGTTTGCCTTATGCGGCATAACTTTTTGCATTTCTTGAAGCATACGTTAACTTAACTTACACATTATGTCAGGGTTTCATATTGAGCAAAGTGTCTTCACGCCGTGTCCTTGATATTCTTCCTGCAGCGGGTTTCACAGCAATGATATTGCCTCCATCCCTGAAGGGGCCTTCCATAACAACCCCCTGCTGCGAACCATGTAAGGTCAAACTCACTGACACTACTCAGAAACAGACGTAGCACACTAATAACTCACTTTTTCACAAATGCTTCCATGGACAGTGTACAGAAGGCTTTCTGGTAGGCACAAATACAGTATTAGCTGACAGCGTGAGGCTTCAGTAGATGAATGTCCAGAAGATGGTGCCATTCTCGCATAGTAACTGATTTTGGTTTGAACTCTCCCCCTCTGCTCTCGCTGCCCTCCCAGACATCTGTATGACAACCCGCTGTCCTTCGTGGGCGCTTCGGCTTTCCAGAATCTGTCTGACCTGCACTCTCTGTAAGTCCTGCAGTTAGGCACGACTCCTGACAAATCAGTGTTGAAAAGTTTTGTCTGAACTTGGTGACTTAAACACTTAAAAAAAACAACATATAACTTAAGTGTGTTTTGAATCCATTACGACTCACGCTTTGATGTTCTGACTTTGTGATGCTACTGTTCGTCACCATGTGCGTTTCAGGATGCTGCGTGGGGCCAGCATGATGCAGGACTTCCCCATCCTTACGTGGACTAATAACCTGGAGAGTCTGTAAGTGAACTTGGATGCAGCATCGTTTCATGCTTGTGGTTTTTGTGTGTCTCAGGATTGACTGATTCGGCTTTTCATTTTCAGGACCCTGTCGGGAACCCAGATATCGTTCATCCCCGCTGATCTGTGTGAGAACCTCAAGTTGCTTCGGACACTGTAAGAGACCTTTTCCTTTTCCTTCGACTTTTGTCCTGCAGTAGTGCTCAAAATATATCTTCTGCAAATAATTGTACTAACCGAAGATCATTAGGTATTTAGCGGGACAGTAGAAATTGTCCCAGTATAGTTTGATGGGTGAACTATAGTTTTAACACCGCTACAGACTGGATTTTAATCATTCGTTCAAAAAATGTGGCATTTTAGGAAAGGGGGCATACTGAGGTATCGGGGAATTCTTTATAGACCAATTGTATCTTACAGAGTGGAGCATGACAAACAATCCAACTTTCTTTTCTTCATTCCTCCATTTGAAATAGTCTCATTTATTTAATGAAGCTGTTTGTTTTCCTCCATCAGAGACCTGTCCTACAATGAGCTCAAGGAGCTGCCATCCCTCCAGGGCTGCATCCGACTGCAGGAGATGTGAGTGTTGAACATGTAGCTGTCAGTTCACAAAGCTTAGATGACAGATTATGATTCAAGATCAAAAGATTATAATAACAAACAATTTAAGTATTAAAGGTAATCATGCTTGTTTTATAATCTGTTCAAATCTTGTTTTCAATCTACAGAAGCTTTCAACACAACCGTATTCAACAGATAGACAGGGACACTTTCCAGGGGCTCTCTGGACTCCGTTTACTGTAAGTGCACTCGGTCACACGCGCTGGACGCTGTAGAAACAAATATTTGTGCGTGGATTGTGAGCTCACTGCGTTGTTGTTTTACACAGAGACCTGAGTAGAAATGAAATCCGAGTTATCCACAGAGATGCTTTCCTCTCCCTCACTGCGCTCACCAACCTGTGAGTATGACTGATGAGTATTATTGTTATTATTGAGTAGTATTATTTTACCACTTCCGATCAGGATGAGTGCAGAACTCTAGAACTCTCCAGTCACATATCACTCAATGTTACTGTTGTGTACAGAATTAAACTGCTGATGTCTTTTCTTTTATTTTTGCAGAGATCTGAGTCTGAACTCTCTGACTGTGATTCCAACAACTGGACTGAGCGCACTCAGTCAGTTGAAACTCTCGGGGAACCCGCAGATGAAAAATGTCTTGACTGCAAACAACCTGCCCAAACTCAGGTGAGGAAGAACTTCTGTGGTCCACTGTCAAGTTCTGTTATCTGAAGTGTTTTGTGTTTGGTGCTGACTTTGTAATTGAAATTCTATTCACTCACTAAGGTCACAAGATGCCAATGACTCATAGAAAATGTTGAAGGACAATGTGATTTGTAAAGTTGTCAACCACGAAATTGTACACAGTTTAGCTACACGTTTGGAATAAATCTCTGAAATCAAATTTTTCGAAATAAAGATCACATCATTACAGTAAGTAGCCCATTCACTGTGGCTTTATTTATAATAAGTATCTTTTTTAGATCTTTTCCCTTTTACCTCAAATGATTGATATATACTTATGAATATAAATTGTACAACACAAATATTAACTCTGCAGGTCTGTCAAATATATTTGCAGTTATATATGCTAATGAGATGTTAAGATTCTGGACAGTCTGTATGTTCAACAAGAGGATGCTCACAGCCTCTCTGAATGATGGTTGTTTATCTGTAGGTCCATCTCTGTCCCGTATGCCTACCAATGCTGTGCTTTCGTTGGATGTGACTCATCGGCGGGTTCATCTGAGGAAAACGACGTCAAGAAATCTGCAGGTGGGAATGCTGCAGTCAGGCTTTTTCCTTGGAGCACTTTACATGTTAGCTAAACTATTTTTGTTTTATATACATGAAAGCGACTAAAACTATCAAAGAAGGGTGTTTTACATTAGCCTCTAGGTGCATGAGCATATTAACAGCATTCTTTCTTGCCAAACCATCAGATGTGAATGTTGGACATGTGCCAGTTTTGCTTTGTTTTACATTTCTACCTGCTCTGGCATTAGCCTGCATGTTTTTGTTTAACTGTTCACAGATTGTGTAGTACAGTATTTCTATGTGCATCGGTTACAATGTTCTGTTGCATTCAGTAACTTATACTCTACAACATTCAATACTGTCCTACATTTCCTATTTTACTTGTCGTGAAAAATGCAAAGTCGACGGAAACTTCATGAAAATGTTGTGTATTTTGTGTGCATGTCTGTGCACATGGGCTGATTTATGTGATCTTTAGTCTGGCGAAGTTCAAGACCATTGTATCTCACATACACATGCTTCAGATGTAGGTTTTTAATTACTAAAACGATTAAATAATCTTTTCAAAAAATCAATTTAAAAAAGATTCCCTATTCACCATCCTTTAATCAGTACAACTTGATGGTAAACCTGTCTTTACTATACGTGTTTAAATAATATTTTAGTTTAACACTATAGTAAAGTAACAGAAAAATCATTTCATGTTATAGAAGATGTAATTATTAAACTGTTGTTAATTGCTAAGTCACATAAAAGCATTTCAATCAGGAGAGACTTAATTAGAATTTAACTATAATTTATTACACATGCATAACATTTGAATAGTGGAAAGTCTTTGGCGATTGGACTCATCCTGAAGTAGGATGATAGAGGGGTAGTGATGCTGAGGTCAGATAAGGCAGAATCCCCCTGGAGTCCAGACACTGGTGGTGGTGGTGGTGGTGGTGATGAAGATGATGATGATGAGGAGCATGACTGTGATGCTGACTGGGGTGGAGGAGGGTCGCATCTGAATTGAGCTGAAATGACAACTAACAGCAGCAGAGAGGAGAACATTTTTTTTAAAGTTTGACAGCAACGGTGTGATTGGCTTAAGGAAATCTGGTTGGTTAATTTAAAGTGAACGCCCACAATCAGCTGATAGAGTAATCACAGGGAGAGAGAGACTGAGAGATAAAGTAAAGAGAGTCTTCCTGACTGAACTCCTGCTTAGACTTCATTTTGTTAACATACTTCCTGCTGTATACACCCCACTACTTATCTTGGCCCCGCTACTATTTTGAATTAAGATTACCTTTTTAACATTTGCATTTTCTTTTTTTTCTTTTTTAGGACGGGAGGATGTCGAAAGAATTTCAATGCTTATGCATTGCTCTCCTTCCCCAGGTAAGCAACAAACTGCTTTTAATATCTTTTGTTATGCGTCTGTGTATCAATTTTGACAATTTTGAAGAGCTTTGAAATAATCTAAAAGATAAATTGCAAAATGAACTTTTTGAGCAACCACATTGTTTCCTGTCTTCAGGAGCCTTCAAGCCTTGTGAACACTTGCTGGGTAACTGGATGATTCGTCTGACGGTCTGGTTCATCTGTCTGGTGTCGTTGGTCTTCAACAGCCTGGTGCTGGTGGCCACCTTCTCCCCCACACACAGAGCCGCAGGCCATTCCCACTCCCTAGCTCCGTCTCTTTCCCCAGCCCGGCTTCTGATGGGGTTACTGGCCCTGGCCAACCTGCTAACAGGCATGTATGTCGGCGTGCTGACCATGCTCGACGTTGCCACCTGGGGCTCGTTTGCTGAGTTCGGTGTGTGGTGGGAGATGGGACCCGGCTGTCAGGTCACAGGAGCTCTGGCCGTCTTCTCGTCAGAGTGGGCGGTGTTGTTACTCTCACTGGCGGCCGTGGAGCGCAGCGTGGCCGTGCGTACGATACTCGGCAAGGTAATGATGTCACCCAGGAGGAACGTCGGCAGCCATCGCGGGTGCTGGAGAGGAGATCGACGCTTCAGCCTTGCTGCGGGACTACTGGGGCTGCTGGCTGCTGCTGGAGCCTGCCTGCCTCTCCTGACTTTAAGTGACCAATCGGCCTCTCCTCTCTGCCTGCCCTTTGCTGGTGGAGAGAGTCCAGCTCTGAGTGTTACAGTTGTTCTGGTGCTGCTCAATGCGCTGGCTTACTTGTTCACTGCAGCTGTGTACACCCAGCTGTACTGCCACCTGGGCAGGGTGGAGCTGGCCGATCCGGAGCAAACAGGTGCCCTGCGACACGTGGCCTGGCTCATCTTCACCAACTGCATCTTCTTCTGCCCCGTGGCAGCTTTCTCCTTCGCCCCTCTCTTAACTGGCTCTACAGCCGGCGGCCCAGAGATCGCCAAGTCTGTCATCCTCATTTTTTTCCCGCTGCCGGCCTGCCTGAACCCAGTGCTGTATGTGTTCTTCAGCCCGGCCTTCAGGGAGGACTGGCTGAGACTACGCGGCTGCGGAGGATTGACTCGGGAGGTGAAGGCTGGTACTGAAATTCACGGAGATGCTGGTGGCGGAGGGTCAGAGCTCACAGACAGTGGCTCCTCCACCCACCTGGGCTTTGACTGTGGGATGTACTCCCAGCTTTGTGGAGAGACTGTTGTATGCGAGCAGTGCGAGGCTGCACTGCATGCCAGGACCTGCTCCTCTCCCTCGTCCTCCACAGTCTGTAGACACTTGATGAAGTCTCACAGCTGTCCCACCCTCCTGGCGGGAGCAGCAGTCTGCCAGCGTGCTGAGGGGTTTTGGGCAGACAGCAGCACACCCTCTGCTCAGTCTGAGTACGCAGACGAGGGGGACTCGTTTGTGTCGGACAGTTCAGACCAGGTTCAGGCCTGTGGCAGAGCCTGCTTCTGTCAGAGCAGAGGCCTTCCGCTGGTACACTACTCATACAACATACCTCGAGTCAAGGACTGAGGACGCTTCAGAGCTCCATTACGTCTGTGCACAGATCTCTCTGTCATGTGAATTTAGATTCTACAAGAATATATAAACAATTTTATATCGAACAACAAAATGTGCCAACTACCCTGCTAAAAGACTTTTCAGCAAGCACTTATGTTTGTAATTACTGTGTAAACGGATGCAACCAATCATTTAAAGGGAACTTGGTGTGCTTTTGGAACTTGGAGACCATTTCTACTTGAGCTGAACTGAGCACATCATGTTACAAACTGGTCAGCAAAGGAAAATCTTGCCACCAGTGCCTGCATCTTGCTTTCGATTGGATCTCATTATGTCGCCAGCCTCAATGTACGTGTCAAAGATGTTGTGATTTCTCTGTTTTACCTGTGCTTATAAGCTTTTTCAATTTTACTTGTTACACATCTTGTCAATTTTTAGGGTTTCTTCACAGCTACTCTTGATTTTATACTTTGATTTTTTTTTTTTTTTTTTTTAAATAAATGTAGCAAATGTAATAATCATCCTAGACTTTTCTGTGTGAATGTAACTTTCAGGTGGTCTTCACCTACCAGAGGGGAATAATGTAACGTCATCAATAACCTCTGCCCCGCCTGCCTGTGATCGTGATCTATCGGCGTGAGGATGGTATAACTAAACGCCAGTCTATAATAAACATGTCTTTGCTTTAATTTACTCAGACTAAGAATGTGATCAAAGTAGCAGATATCCCTGTTATAGCAACAGCTGTGCTTGGTGGCGGTGAATCAATGTTATTTATTGTTTGAGCTGCAGGAGGGTGGAGACGATGTCAGGTGGCCTTTGAATGATGAATATACAATATTACCCAAGCATTCACCAAAACAACAGCACTTCTCTTTGTTAACTTCTTAACCAAAAACTATTACACACATGAAGTTTTAGGTCATTATTGTCATTGGTTCATTTTTACATCATTTTCTGAGTTTTGGCCGTCATGCTGTTTGATTATCAACCTTTTACTTTATTTTTCTTACCTGCAGAGCTTCATCAAACCCAACAAGCATTTCGTTTTCATAGCAGTAGCGTCTCAATAATTAGATAAGACCTGCTTTCATCAGATGGTCAGATTAATGTTGTAGAGTCATTGCTCTGTTGAGTGTAGTGTGTTTAATGAGCATACATAGTTTACTTTCAATAAAACCTTCCAATTGATGTTAAAAAGTTCACATCAATCAAAGGATTCATTTAACATTTTGGGAGATACATGTACTCCCTGTCTTGCTGACAGTAGGGTGAGAACATCAATTCCACTCGTCACATATCTGTGTGAACTATTAAGCTACAGCTAGCTGCTGGTTAGCTTAGCTAAGTATAAAGACGTGAAGCAGAGAGAAACAGTCATTTTAATCTGTTCAAAAACTGAAGGATTAAACAAAAATAATGAGATACAATGTATTAATTAGTGACCTTTTTAAATGTGCTAGTTTGTTACCTTTGGACAGAGTAAGGCTAGCGGCTCCCGCTTGTTATCAGACTTTATGCTAAGCTGAGCTAACCTGCTGCTAGCTTTAGCTCCATATTTCGCTACAGATAACACAGTGGTATGGCTTTTCTCATGTAACTCAAAGAGAATATTTCCCTAATGTTACAAAAGAAAAATAGAGTAAACTTTGGATTTATTTTTCTTCAATATATGTTGGAAGTTTGGCGACCAACAAAAAGGAAATCTCCCAAAATCTTAATGAACTGTGTGATAGCTGATGTACATTTGTTGTTGGTTTAAAACGTATCATTAAACATAATTTGGCTTGTGAGTGCCAAGTTAAACATATGAACACCGTCCAAGTCAAACACGTGAATATAATCCCGCTCTTCCACTTCTTCCAACATGAAGTGAAAGCGGCACAAGACTGGCAGCCAGCTGAGTCAACAGGAATGTTTTTAAGCAGTGCCAAGAAGTACAAAATGGACTATTATAGCTTAAATGTGCGTGATTTTATTCAACCACAGACATTTAAAGACAAGTATCTGCAGTGTGGATCTTTACAGCTCTACAGTGCAGTCATTTTGACCAGAATAAAGTGGCCTATTGGTATAATAGTGTGAAAATAAGGCATATGTTAAAAATAAGAGGAATTATTGTTAAACTAATTTACTGCCTTCTGTGTCTTTCCAATCATTTACATTATAGACACTTACTGTATGTACATGTCACTCTGGATGATTGTACAGCCTTATTATTATATAGTATATTAACGTGGACATCTTTTCACCCTGAGAGTGGACCCGAGTGAAACTGCGTGTGACGACGGATTGACTGACGTTTGGTGTGCTGGAGCATGACCGTACACATCCAAGGTGGATACACCCTCAGAGCGTGTATCCACAAGTGCACGTCGTGTGAGTGCTCAGGAATTTAGGCAATGTAGGGAAACGTTTTCTTCCACCAACAAGACATTCTTGTGTACTTATAATGCACAATTTACTTTTGATCTTTTTAATTTTATTTTTTCGGTTTCCTATGTAGCCATTTTTCTCGACCGGGTGTGAACATTTTTGCACCAAACAAAATGTCCGTTGATTGTTTGAGATTTCCCATCTGGTGAAAATGTACAATTTCTTTTGTAAGTAGGCTGGTTATTGTTTTTTTGTATTTGTAAATTATTTGAAACGAAAACAAGTAACCAAGAATGGGATGCTAACTAAGAAAGCTACCTCCTCGACTGTAGTGGCTGCCAGCAGTGCTTTGTGAAAGAAATGTCTGTTTTCTGTTTTTTCTCTTTGTTTGCATTCTTAGCTTTGTGTTGACACGTGGTTGTACATCATCCTTTTAGATAAGTGCAAATTGTGGGAGGAATCTATGTACTGTATACTGTGATTTATTTTTAACCAAACTATAAACTATGACATTTTTTATTTTATCTTTTATAGATACAAACTTGCAGAATAATACTGATTATCGAAAATAATCTCCCTTAATTTCAGTTCAAAATAAAATCTCATTGTAGTTTTTCATGTGAGATCTCCCGGAGTTATTTTATTCTGTTCAACTAGAATAATTCTATAAAATTGTGAATGAATAAAATTTACCTTTTGTGTTAAAATTTCAGTTACGGCAACCATTATCGTCAAGTATTTTATCATATCTGAAATGATTGTACTGTGTACCAGTGCAGATTGATTTGGGGATTGGAGATAATATAGAAAATTCTCTTCATTGCAATATGTCATAGAAAGGTCAGGTCCCCTGAAAATGAAAATATTGACTTAAATCGTACATATTCTTCTCCCGGCAGAGTTCCACATTGAACTCTGAACATCAGTCTGACAGGCTGCACGACGGCCTCATGGGAAGGCAGGTCGTTCTTTAACCGCACTGCTGGAAGTGTCTTAAACCAGCTGTCCAATCAAAGATAACAAAGTGTCTCATCTCTGCTCAGAAAGATGTCCAGAGACAGTCCAGCACTTTGGTCAAGACTGATTATTGGATGGATCCCCATGACATTTTGGACAGACATTCACAGTCTCCAGAGAATAGATTAGTCTTTTAATTTCTTGCTACTACACTTTTTACTCCACTACTGTTAGTGTGAATACATTAGTTGCTGGTTATTTTACAGATTCAAATCTGATATAAAAATAAAAAAAATAAACAAATCAGTCATGATGTATTTATCTGCAGCTCATTTACTAGCTGCAATATGTAAGTGTTTACATGAATGCATAAAGAGTACTTTAAGGTTTGGTACTTTTAGGATATGATGATGCTAACACTTTTACTCAAGACATATTTTGACTGTATGACTTTAAGTTGCTGTATTACTTGTAGAGTTTTTCTGCACCACTGCTCACTTTAGCATTTAGCTAAAAGCACCGCTGTGCCTCAGAGGGCTGCTGGCGGTAGACTTAGACTTGCTGAACTGTTTTCAGCTGAAATTGCCCATGCAAGACATTTTAGGTGCGAAATGTTTTTTCTAAACGTGACCGTTCCAAGCCTGTTTGACACGCATAAGACTATTTGTGCCATTCAGTGGAGTTTCCTTTCACGGTAACCTGGTGGTAAGTGAAAAATAACCTCAGGGATTGTATCAAGAAACAGACGTGCAATTTGAGAAGTCTTGTTTAGCTTTGGACCGTGTAGGTTTTTCACTTGTAATTTGTGGATTTTGGTGAAACCCCATGTCAAAACACCTGGCAAAAAGTGGAGGCCCTGTAAGGCGTTCGTCGTGTATGTTAATAGTGGCCTGGTGACATGTACGTTGAGAAGTCACAGGAAATATTTACATTGAGGGCATCAAAGGAATATCTGTCGAGTGATGTCACAGCAGCTCCCGCTCGTCCAACACCAACATGTGTTCGTCTTCATTTACACGTCCTCAGTCGTAAAAAGGACTTCATAGCTATTCCAGACCTTCACACACACACACACACCCCTCTGTGGCACATTGCTGACTACCATGGCTGCCACAGTTACCATGATGGCAATTTTGGGACCTGGTTTCCACTAGTACACCATTACTTAATACACTAATGCCCCAACTTCATAATATGACTAAATGAAATCACTCACTTATGACATTTTTATGATATAGTATACTATGAAATTACATGATATGACTTTATAGGGCATACTATACTGACTTTTATGGCATATTGAACTGTGACTTTTTTTAGGACATACTATAGGCCTACTATGGTTTTTTATGGTATACATACTATGATTTTTTACAACACACTGTAAGCCAGTATTTTTATGGCGTATTATACTGTTCCTTTTGTACGAAATTCCATATTAAAATGCTATTTAGTATGCTAAATCTGTATAAAAGATTTTTCAATAAGTCCAAAACCGTAGTATGAAACCAATAGTGAGCGAATTGCATACTATTTCTGGTGAAATATTACAGTACACAAACACTGGAAACTACAATGGCATAAATATCCCACAATGCCATGCGGTAGTGACGACAAACTGTCGTCTTCACTTTTTTTTCAACATTTTGGTACATAGGCCTTTATCAGATTGCTTTACCAAATAATAGGAGAGCATGTCTGAAATAGGTTAGTAGTCCCACGTAGACCAATCAGGTAACCCTGCAAAATGATATCAATCAGGAATCATAAACCTAGAATATAAGCATGAAAACATATACATTATTTCCTGTGTCACGGCTTTTTAATTACTTTTTTTTCGGCATGCTATACTTTTTTCATGACAACATACTATGCTATGATGTTTTTATCACTTTTTTGACATTCTATAGTGTGACTTTATATTTACTTTTTTTTCAACGTACTATACGATGACTCTTTTCCACATAGTATATTAAGCCTTTTGATGACTTTTTAATGACTTTTTTTGGTCATTCTATGCTATGAATTTTTTACTTATGTGTTTTTGCGACATGCATTACTGTAACTGAAATGCTAAGATATTACTTTTTTGTTACTTTTCGACATACGATACTATGACTTTTTAGATATTGTATACTGTGACTTTTCCATGACTTTTTTCAACATAACCTTTTCTGTGTTTTCGCGTCATGCTATACTATAATTGTTATGACTTATGTCGACATACTGTAATATGACATTGTGTGACTTTTTGTACATACGATACTATGATTTTATGGCATACTATACTTTAACTTATTTCGACACAGTATACTCAGACTCTTATAGGACTTCTTTCGTCATACTATACTTTGACTTTTTTCTGTGACTATTATTACTATGTGCTATAAAATGTTTGTTTATACGGCCTACTTTATTATGAATTTTCTATGACTTCTTTTGCACACTATATTACGACTTTTTATGGCGTACAATACTATAACTTGTCATGACATACTATACTTTGACTTTTTTATGGCATACAATAAGTTGACTGTTTTATTGCATTTTATTGCTATGACTTTTTGTTTTACTACATCGTGGCTGCTACAGCTATCATGATGGCAATTTCCAGAACTGGTCTCCACTTGTACACCATTACATACTACACCGTAGAATAATTCCACTACTTGAAAGTATGACGGAATGAAATCTCTCACTTGTGTTTTTATTGCATTTATATTGACCTTTCCAAGCACACAAACAAATCCAAACACTGCAATACATTTCTTTAGAGCAGCTGAAATAAATGACACGCAAGATGGGAAATTATAAATTAATTTCATAAATATTTCCACCTTCTTTGACTATTATGTCCATTTACTTAAGTAATCCAGAATTACACATGATACTAACACAACAGCAAGTATGGTGATATGCAAGATGATTTCAGTTTGTAGTGCAGGTGAAGAGTTTCTTGTGACACAAAAGTCAACATGCGGGAGACAAATATAGAATCTCTTCAGTCAGCAGCCCGAACCTCTTTATTTCGTTTCTTCTTTCGCAATTTGAGCTGTAGGCCAGGAACACAACAGAAGTCAAGAAACATATGCCTTCATGAGTTAATGGCACAAAGTGAAATTGGTAGCAACATTTTTAAAAACAAATACAAGCTACAAATCATTATTTTGGGATTTTGAAAATGATTTTGTGTAAAAAAGAATCTAAATATTAAGACGTATTTAATCACATGATATCACATGACTTTATTACGCCAAAATATGCTATTACTTTTTTAATGGAAAACATTTTCATGAAATTGTCATAGCATACTATACTACGGCATTTTTATGGTATAGTACACTATCGCTTTTCCATGAAGTACATATACTATGACTTTTTTTGGCCTTTCATGGCATACTATACTGTAACTGTTTTGGGGCATACAATACTATAATTTTGTAAGGAATAGTATACTGTGACATTTTTATGACATACTATGCTGAGATTTTTTATAGCACACTTTACAATGATATTGTTATGGCATACACTACTCTGACTTTGGCATACATCCTACTCCTTTGTGATATTTTTAAAGTATACAATACTATGGATTTTTTTAAAGCCATTAGCCAGTATGACTTTTTTATGGCATACTATACCATAGAAATTAATTTAAATTCATATACTACCCCCTGCACCTTAATGGCTCATTTGTTTTTCAGAAAGATTTCTTCTAGAATCAAAAACTTTTAGCTCATTCAAAATACATACCACTTATCTGCGTTCTCTGTGAAGAATAATATTTTGAGAAAGAAGTTGTAATATTATCGGAAATATGTCGTAATTGAATGCAGTAATACATCATAAAAATCTACCCACTCTATAGTCTGCTGTGCATTACTTTATGGCTCTGTATCCCCTTCAGACCATTTGACAGACACAGCACCCCGTTAAGGAATCTCTGTATAAGAAAGGTTTAGGGAAGTGGCTGCGTGCTGCTTCTTATCAGAAGTGGAAAACCGAAAACAAACTGAAAACACTTTTGATCAGGCATAAATCTCACCATTGTGTATCTTGTTGTCCACACAAATATTAACTTAACCACCTCTAATAAGTAGCAGCTCACAGCTGCTTTTCCAAGGTTTTCAGTGGGACGCACACAAAGCGATACAGAGACACTGGTCAAAGGAAGATGCCACACTGCAGTCCAAACTATTTAAAGAGTCAAAATAACTGTAGAAAATGCTTAAATATCCATATATGACTTGAAACAAGCTATTCTATTTTCTTAAAATATGACGTATTATTGTCACTTATTTCTCAAAAATTCAGATTATTTTAGTTGCCCTCATACTGCGTCGTAATTGATGGACTAGAATATAGACATTCAAATGTATCTTTCGCTCGCAAATTTTTGGCTGTATAAGGGAATATTTTAAGTTTTTTTTTTCAATTTATTTGGGTTTGCTGTAAATTCTGCAATTATTTGGGGGACATTTCTATTTTTCCGATAATCATAAATATATAGTTCTTTCTAGGACTCCAGAAAATCATATATTTAATCAGTTTTAGAGAATCTACTACAGGAACAATTATAACCTGTTGATCATTTTTATTAGTTATAAACATGTTTTGTTTGTTTTTTAACAAAAAGATAGGGGAAAGGACGAGAGATGGGATGGAATGTCAAGTCAGTCAAGAAAAAGAGGACACATGCGTTGCTGTCTTTGTATAGGATACTTACGGCGGACCTCCACTTTACACTCCACTATGTCTTCTCCGTTGACGTTGACTGCTTTGCACATATACACTCCTCCATCAAAAGAGCAGGGCTTACGGATCTCCAGTGTCAGAACACCTTGTTTACTGAGCATCCGGAACTTGGCCTCATTTGAGATGTCCATCTTGTTTTTGTACCAGGTCACTTTGGGCTAATAAGGTAGGACAAAGTATTAAAGTAATACTTTTCACAATCTGCAATACTGCTCAAGTGTTAGTGTCAGAGGATTATGGGTAAATTTCTGTTGGTTTGGGAGTAATTTTCCCTTGCTTTTATTCCTGTTGTATTTTACTCAGTTATTCCGTATTTGTGAATGATAAAAACATTTAAGCATGAAAGTTCATTCTTGACTCTGAACTGTATTGTTAAAAACTCCAGAAAAAGCAGGTGAGTGGAACTTAAGTTTGGAATGTTTTGCTATTTTCTAAGTCAGGAGTGAACTTTCATGCTTAAATATTTTCATTTAGCTTTTCCTAAAAGTGCTTTAAACGAACTGCTAACGTCTACAGTGTTCGGGTTGAAAGCTTTGGAAAAAGCTAGAAAGTGGACCTCAAGTAGGAATTGTTTTGTCAGAATTTAATTTAAATTGTCTTACTTTTTTGTTATAATAAAAGACAACAGGGTGTCTTTTTCTGGGTGTGATTAAATCTGATTGAATTCGGTCACCAGCATCTTTTGCATAACATGTGATGACCCTACTGACCTTTGGCATGCCTCTGACTGAGCAGCTGAGGGTCGTGTTGTAACCTGCTATGATAGAACGGTTCACCAGCGGATGTGTGAACTTGGGAGCCTGTGAGAAGTCATGATCCTTGAAGGTGGGCGGCTTGTACTCGATACCTGGGAAGAGAGACAGACAGCCAATTGGGTAATTGGGTATTGTTCTCTTCGTGACATTCAAACGGAACCATAACTGGTTTGTAGCAGTTATTTATCTGCAGCAACAGCCCACCTGTTTTCTGGATGTAAGCGCTGTCTGTTGTGGTGCAGGGCTCTAGGCTGAGGCCCACCAGGTTGATTGCAAAGACTCGGAAGACATACTCATTCCCCATGATGAGGTCAGATGCGACGCAGTTGGTTCGCCTGTACTGCTCATAGACTGTAAACCACTCCTTCACATGAATCACAAAAACATGGTTTAGAATCACTATTTTCCAATTCAGTATAGTATTTCTGTTGATTTGTATGATCATATCGTTTTGCCTTCACAGTCACCAGATCTCAACCCAAGTAAACACTAATGGGTGATTTTGGATTGATGCGTTTGCAGCCCTTTACAACACAAATTGAAGTAGTCTAAACTGAATCCACTGTTTGTTTACTGTGACCAATAATATTAGCTAAAAATAGATTTGAAAATACCTTTATTATCTACCTGAAACTAAAGGAGCTGTGTAATTGTGCAGAGTTTATATGTATGTATTTAGGTACAAGAATGAAATAGGATATGGGCAGATTTAATTTGATTTGAATTTAATCTAACAGGTACACAGTTCATTGTTATTAATAGCATGATAATCAGCGTCTCCAAGCATACTATAAAGAGATACAACTGTCGTTAATTTGATCTAATAATGACTGCAGTGAAACATGAACCATCAGCCGAGCCAGGCAGGAGAACAAGGGCCCTGCGTCACGGTACGGACAATCCGGACCAGGTCAAGGCTAAGAGGATAAGATTAGGACATTCCTGGCCGACATCGTTCCTGGCAGCTCGAGGTGGAGGACGGTGCCAGATGGAGGTCTTGCCAGCCCATAATGCAACACTCCTGGCTCACAGATGCTCAGTATTTGCTGATTACAGTTCATGTGTCACAAGGGAGGCTAAAATATCCCCCTGTGTCCATGAAGCATTCCTCCTCACACGTACATGCACACTCATTCATGTCAATAGAAAGAGCAAATGTGGCTTCACTGCACTAAAACTGGTACATTGCATGTTGGACTTCTTGAGGGTTTCTTCTGGCTAATAGTTGTAAAATAATTTGACTGGCTACAATCAACATCAGAAGCTTGTATTCAGTTTCATTCAAATGTAATATAAATGTAGGCTCTGCTGCCAGCACCTCAGCGTGTAGAGTCTCACCATGGTCTTCTTCTCTGCTTTCTGAATGTTGTAACCAGTTATTTCACTGTTACCGTTGTCCTTCGGCGGCTTCCACTCAAGTGCCACATTAAAGCCCCAGACATCCATGATCTTCAGTGCGTCAGGGGGCCCTGGGAGATCTACAGAGGAGAAATATGAATTGTGAGTAACTGCCCACAACAGACATTGTATTCATTCCTAATAATAATAATAATACTCTAGTTAATATACCCTCCACCAGCTCTGTGTTCAGTCCTGCTTACCAACAACCTGCAGTTCGATACTTGCTGTGTCGTCCATATTCTCAATCTGCACCTGGACATCATACTTCCCTGAGTGTTTTCTCTCCGTCTTGCGAATGAAGAAAATTGTATCCGTATCGCTGTTCCTCACACTAGCTAATTTGGGGCTCAGAGGCTCCCCGTCTTTGCTCCATGTGACCTTCGGCCTGGGCTTACCCTGCACGACCAGAAAAGACAATGGAAGGGTTTCACTTCAACATGCTATGTGTCAGGTCACAAATTACAGAAGATTTCAGATGGTGATTTCTAAAGGAAACCATTGTCGTAGAAACATTTCCATATTGTGCCACCAACAGGTCAGGATTTTCCCTGGTCAAATACTTAATTATTGAGAGATTCATGTTAATATGAAAGCAAGCGGGACTATGTTAGCATGTTAGCATGCAAGGTAAAAACATGACCTTTTCTCTGTCACCTTCAGAACAAACTATACATTTTTTACCTCACTTCTGGTAAGCATCTAACAACACTGAAGGTGCCTTTTTGATTTTTTCATGTAGATACAGATATGACAATACATTAATGAGAGTGTAGACACTTGTCAGCCAGCTGGTCAAGAAAAATAAAATTGGATTCAAAGATTTTATCCAAATCAACAACCGCTACAGGTACACCCATTTCTGTTTTATGATGTGTAATCAGTCTCATGCTGCATCTCTCTTCAACAGCGTTATACACCATAACATTACAAAGACAATCCCACTGTCCTCTTTTGAAGATTTTGAAGACAACCATCAAAAATCCAACATGACATCTTCTTGGTAGCACATATACATACAAAGCCAGATGAAATACACACATCAAACATTATGTGTATCAACATCATTTCAGTTAATATATTAATGAAAAACGTTTGCTATGATCCCGATTGTTTCATCATGATGAATTATGTTTTTTTTTTAGTTAATGGTTAATTTGGTGTATGAATGAAGATTTAAGAAGGTACACTGTATACTGCACCTGGAATTTAATCACAAGGTTGACAGTTTCTCCAACTATCTTGACGAGAGTCTGGCGGAGATTTCTAGGGAGCCAAACTTTAGGGCGTTCTGTGAAAGAAAGAAACACAAGAAGAATGACGGGAAATGAAAAATGGAGGAAACTCAAGACTCAAGGGTGAATTTAAACTGAAGGACAGTCAGTTATATGAGATGTATTGGTTGAAACTAAAGGAGCAGAGAGTCGACAAAAGTCATCAAATCTATAAATACTCACGCATTATCTCTCTGATGGTGACAGCTTGAGCCAGAGTGGTGGGAGCACTGGGTCCCGCCATGTTGTAGGCCCGCACACGGAACTGCAGCTTGTCTCCGGTGGTGAGATGTTTGATGACCATTGATGTCCGGTCAGTCAGACCCTGCATGGCTGGTATCCATTCATCCGCTGCGACCAGGAAACACACAACAAGGGGGGATAAAACAGTTCATGACAGCAAGTAACGTAATTCCAGTCATTACAAAGATTAATTTCATCATATATTCATCAAGCTGACAGCCAAGAGGCATCCCTTAAGCAAAGAATTACAAGAAAAGGGGTTCATGCATACATCTAAACTGACTTGTTTATATGTTACTTTTTGCAGCAAATAACTCAAATCGGCCAATTGTATGATAGGTAAATGGATATGTGGCCATACACAACGATGAACTGCTGTCACAGATTCTTTTATTTATTTTAAATATTTCTTTCTGGGTGCATTTCCTTAGTTGGATAGCTGATAGTATAGAGGCAGGCATGACACAACGTGTGAGAGAGAGGAATGACATATGCAACAGGGTTTGTTGCAATTGTATGATATAAACCATAACCATTTGGCTAGTGGGGTGCCTTCTGTCAGAGATTTTGTCATTCTTCTCCTAACTGACGACAGTTTGTGGTCATCTAAAAGTCCTGTGTGGGCTGTTTGGACATTTGGAAATCACAGTTGCTGCCCTTCACTGTGATTAACTGATTGATGTATATAAACTCTGTTGATATATGCTATTAACAAAACGCTCCTTATCAAAAGCGTGCAGGTGGTTGTGTCCAGCACTTACTTCCCTCCTTGCAGTACTCAACTCCATAACCCTCGAGTTCAGCTGAGCCAATCCTCTCAGGCGGCCGCCACTTCAGCGAGATGGAAGTGTCACTGACGTCGTCAAGGCTGAGTCCGATGGGCTCACTTGTGGGGGCTGAGAGTGAGGTAGAGGGCAGATAAATGGCTCTGTTAGTCAGTTAGAGCATTAAAGAAATAAATACAGAATTAATTACTAAACAAGTGGATGAACCTGATCAAGAATTAGCAAATTAAAAAAACTGCATCAAGTTGTTTTAACCCTTACATACTGTTAGGGTCAAATTTGACCCGTTTTGACATTTGACAGCAGTAAAAATACCCTAAACGTCATTCTTTTAGCCTGAAATTTGATGACTTTTCCTAAAGTGACCCAAAATACACAAAAATAAAAGTATTTTAAAATGTTATACTTTTGAACAGGTGCTACAAGTTTTTGTACACTGAGGCTGTTTCGGGTCAAATTTGACCCGTATCTATTGAGATGGATTTTAGATCTACCAGTGTGGGTCAAATCAAGGAAAATGGTATTTTTAGGGAATCTTGAAACTGTACAGGCCACGTCTGTGTGTATTTTTTATGGGACAGTGGGTTCATAACATTATAAAAGGTACCTGAGCTGCCATTTCAGTGACTGACATCATGGCAGCAAGATTTAGTGTTCAACAGGCCCTCGATATGTTCCTCCAAGATGAGGAGGTTGAAAGTGATTTGATAGTGATTACATGCTTATATTATGAATTCATACAGTTCCAGAATGTTCATGCCATTTTCAAATTCAATAAAATAGATTTAAATCATTATGGCTTTTATATTTGTATGTCTTATGTAAAACAGGACATGATAATGTGTAATAGTAGATGTTTTTGTCCAAAAACGAATGTTGTAAAACTTAAAAAATACACTCTCCCTGCTCTCAGAAACATATATTAAGGATTAATCATACATTTATTAATGAGACATAGGCTATTTAGACATTCTACATAGATCTGTAGTTTAAAATTTGGTATAGACACATGAGGGAATTCTTGGTCTGGGTCAAAATTGACCCGGACCATACTGTGAAGGCATTCCATATGAACAGTATGGGGTTAAGGTAGAATGAGGAATGAACGTACATTTTTGGTGGCTCCCCACATTCAATTGAACTTTTACTTACCTATGGGCAACAGAATGCTACCAAGGCAGAAAGTTAGTTGATTTGTTTGATCTTTGAGCCAATTAAAGGGGAATTAGTTTGTGTATGTGGTTAGATGGGGCTGGTGTTGACTATTTCTGTCTATATAATCTTAAATTTGCAATAATTACAAGTATGGTTGTGAGATATTGTAGCTGTTTGTCATATATGGTTAAGAAAATCATTGGCATAGCTACTGTATATGTTATCCATTAGAAATGTGAACCTGTGGTGCCTGGTTGTGTGCAAAACTAGTTCCACTTAACATTTAATTTGCTACCATCGCGACCTGGCCACAGATAAACGAAAGAAAATAGATGGATGTATTTAATTTACTTAGAGTGAAGTCCATGAGTACATATGTAATCTAACAACAGACCATGATCCTGGCCATGATCCAAATTCATATAACAGCAAAAACAATATCAATTTCAGTATCAGATATTTGTGGTTGTGTTATCAGTTATCAAAACAGTCTATTAGCCTGTAAGCTTGTGTACGCCATCGCAGGAAAGATGAGCTGTCTGACTGACCTGGAGTTCACAGCAGGTCTGAAGTCTCAGTGCCTGCTGTGCTTTCTGTCCCGCAGGGATGAAATGACATGATTGAAATTTGCATTAAAAGACTTTGGTTTATCAGCTACGTCCCACGCATTGCTTTCACCACAGAAGTGCCAAAAGCAAACAGCCAGAGACATAACAAGTTTTAGCTGCAGAGACTAAAAGGCTCTGTTTTCAAGAAATAAAGAAAATGACAAAGCAATATTCATTTTTACAGTGTATAGCATTGAGATTTAGGGTCTAATCGCTCATTTACAAGCATATTTTTGTCTGCTCATAGAGATGAATAATGATCATAGAATACTAAATGCCCATTTATTTTTTGTGTGAGACTGAAGAGAAATTAATCTAGTTGTTTTAAATTTCACAGAATAAAGCCTGATGAAACACTGAAAATATTACTACTGATTCATCATGTCAAACACAGTCAATTAAATGGCTACTTTAGCATCTGGAGCAGTGACCTCCACCAACGATTCACACACTTTTGCCTAAAGATTCACCGCCAAGACATCCCAAATATGCAATATCAGCTACTAATATTGGAAGTATGATGATTTGGGGTAAGTAACAAACACTACGAGTAAAGAATACTCCAAATAACAACAGACTGGAACATCTTTTTATCTTTCCGAGGTCATTTTTAGTCAACGATCTATTTCCATGTTGTTGCAACAACTTGTTGACAACTTGTAATCTGACTGAAAGATAATGAATTTCAGTTGCGGTCTTGTCGTCACTAAGGCCAGGACTCCATGTCAAATGGCAGAGGCTAAGTATTCAGTACAAGCGAATGATGGGAGCACATGTCAGAGGTCAAGGGCTTCCTTGTGTGTAGAAAGTCACAGCAGCGGGGATTGTTTCAAAAGTAGCTCAGGGTCGTCTGGACAAAAGGTGCAGCGTGCAGAGTAAGAATCTCATTCCGATGTGTTTTAAAAGCAAATCATCACCAGCATGATATCTAAAACGGTGTTGAACACTATCAAACATGTACTCCAATGAAAGAAATGAGCTGCTGGAATATGCCGCCAAATTTTCCATTACTGTCACACACATACAAACAAAATTAAGTTTCATTTCTAATTCTAAAAACCTGCATCAAATGCACCATCTTGAAGTGAATAATGCCTACTACCAACAGGTTTCGGCTCTGGTTCAGCAGCAGGAACGGGCTCCACAGGGATGACCTCTGCTGGGGTTACACACTCTGCTGGTGGTGTCTCATTGTCAGCTGGAGCTCCATCTTCCCTACTAGGGTCTGCCTCTGCAGGGGAGGCTGCTGGTGGTGGTTCGCTGCTGGCTTCTGGTTCCTGTTCTACCACAGCAGGTGGAGGATTCTCTGTCTCAGGCTTTATGTCTTCCACCTCTGCTGGTGCCGCCACTGGAGCATCTATTTCTTCTTCTACAGGTTTCTCTTCTGCCACTGGCTTCTTCTCAGCTGTCTTTGGAAGTTTAGGTTTTGTCATCCTTTCTCAGTGTTTGGCAGTCCTGCAGCTGATTCAAGCTGATGATTGTGCGTGTCCGCCTCGTCTGCCAGATGCCTTGCTCCAACCTATGTTCTCATTCTCTCTCTCTCTCACGCGCATACTGGCTCTCGTTCTCTTCGCTGTAGTGACAACAATGCAGCAGCCTCTACAGTAGCGTGAAGCCCTCTGTGTTAAGCAGCTGGTCCAAGCAGAGACGCTCGCTGCCAGGCCATTATTTATAGAGAGGAATGCCATGGATAGTTTCCTAATCGGCTGTCTTACAGACAAGTGGCCATCTGGATACAATGATGTTCCCTCTTAAATCAACAAATCAAGACAATCCAAACCTGAGCCTCTGCCTTACAAGATACTGTCAGGATAGTAAGGTAGTACATTGCAATTGATATGCAAGGAAGTGAAACAATATGGCAGTCTGACTCTTACATCCTACTTTGTTCCCCTCATGTTTGTATGTTCAGTCGCAACATGAAGAATGTCCACGTTGTTGTATGTTACTGTTGCCTGCTGCATAGCATACTGTCTTTGAATTTACATGAGGAATATACATAAGAGAATCCTAAACAAGAAAGTAATCAACTCAGAGATGTACAGTAGAGCCTGAGTATGTGATCAATAGCCTACAAAAACATAAACTCTTCATTGAAAAGGACCTAAAGCCCTTGAAAACTTGGCTTCAAATCTTAAGTAACTCTCTCAAACAATAAATATTCATGGCTAAACAAGCAACAATTAAAATGTATCAAATATCTTGAGGAATTATCTATTAGGAGTTTAACATTTAAAAACTCAGTTCATCTGCTTCATCAAGACTCTGCGGGTGTGCTTTGATTTCATTGAGAATTTGATCACATTTCAGAAAACTAATTAGCAAATGGTCATGTGATTTGGGTAATGCTATAACTATTCAGTGCGGTTCAGCCTTTACATGGATGTAATACTGTGAATGCTATGGCAGAGAGGAAAGGTTCATTCACCCATGCATGCAAGAAATGTAACTTATCAGACCTCTGGAGCCCGCTCTTCATCTGCTACATGAGCTGCTACTACCAGAACACAACTGAATCTCCGACCAAACTGTAGACAATCAAGTTTTTTTAAATGTAGGTGGCAGGTTTTGACCACAAAGAAGAATGCATGAAATAAAAAAAGACAATATCTCTAGTTATGATCGATCCTTTTTAAAAACTGTTGATTTGAGAGTCCAACAATGTTAAGCTGTATGAGTGCAATGGTGCGTACATTGCTGCTCTTTTAATCATCAGAAACAATAGAGGTTCAGTATCTAGCTCAAGAACACTTCGACATGCGGACAGGAGGAGCCAAGGATCAAATCATCAACCCTGCCCATCTGAGCCACAGCAACCCTTATTAAACAAGCGACATTGTAAGACCTGGGTGTAATATTTCCTCATCATCTTGTCCATGTGGTGATGGGTGGTAACGGACATACACACCGCCATGAGTGACATTAGTCAGAAAGGACCTGTGAGTCACATGTGATCCTATGTGCAACATATATTTTTGTTACACAGACAATCCACAGGCTTCTCGGATTACAACAAACATGACCCCGTCCTGTCTTGACCACAAATCAACCAGGCCCCGTGACCAGAGTGAAACCTTAGTCTGAGCAAACCAGGCATGAAACAACCCCGGACTCATCAAAAGACTGACATGTCATCTTCATCGCCCTCTGCCGTCACTCATTCAGATCAGTCATCGTCCTCGTGTTACTGTAGTGTGGCGAGTGTAACAAAATGTACCTTTTTTTTTTGTTTTCATTTGATCTATAAATGCATGATCTCTGTCATAGAAGAGTTTTAACAATAACAAATGTCTGAAAATGATTCATTGAATGCACAAAGTGGGACAGGAGCTGGTATAAACCTGTTGGTGAAGACTCACCGACTGGCACAAAAGGCTGTGAAGCTGGACTGTGACGAGACATGCCGATGCCGTTGACAGCATAGATTCGCATCTCGTACTCCATTCCTTCAATCATCCGCTTGGCTTCATAGGTTGTTTCACAATAAGGGTCAAAGTTCAGTCTCATCCACCTGTAGCTCTTCTTCTTCTTTCTCTCCATCACGTAGCCTTAGACATAAATGTTGTAATCGACTAGGCTAGTCAGAACAATGAAGGAGGAGAAGACTTCCACATAATTTGAACAAATGAAGCATTTTGATATGTTTTACCAATAACTGGCTGTCCACCATCAAACAGAGGGGGATCCCACTGGACCACACAGGAGTCCTCTCCCACACTGAGGATTCTGGGAGCCTGGGGAGGATCTGGAACATCTGGGGGAAACATGACTCGTGTTCAGAAATAAAAAAAAACGTATATTTACACATACAGGTGATGCACTGATTTTCCAAACAGATTTAGAGTGTATTTGTCTACACTGTGATGACAATAAAAACCCAAATTTTTTTTTTTTACAAATGAATGTCGCTCTTACCGACAACTTTCACATTGATATCTGCAGTGTCCTCCCCAGCGGGGTTTCGAACCACAACAGAATAGATCCCCTCGTCCTGCCTCTCAGCCCCCTCGATGGTGAAGATACAGTGTCCCTTGGTGGTTTCAACATGGACCCGACTGTCTCCCTCTGTGACAACCTTCAGCGCACAATGAGAACCAGAGGTAGGTAAGGATGCTGCATGGTACAATCCATGTATTACATAAACATCATGTCAGAATTTGGAGAGGTAATAAACACAACACTTTCCATCTCAAAGTTCATTCAAGTATTTGGGCAAATCATGCTTTTAAAAGCCAACAATATGATATGAACACACAACTCCAGATGTCACCATGCAAATGCAGGACCAGCTTCTGAAATGAAAGTCTAATGAGTTGTTTAAAAGGGCAGTTGTGTCCATGTACTGATTTCTTGTAGTTTGAACTAAATATTGTTCACTCAAAGCTCTTTTCTTGGCTACAGAAGTGTCTTTTATTTGATTTTACCATCCCAAAATGTAAAGTAATTTTGCACAACTTCAGAATATTTATCATTTTTAATCCAAGGATTATTTCACAGAGTCCTTTTATAAAGTTGCCATACAAAAACATACTTACTGCCCAGTTTCCTCTGACCTGTGTCTGTCTTTAGGGAGATTCAGGACATGCTCTTACCTTATTGATGTGGACGGATTCTGACCACATGCAGTATTTTTTTACCATGCTCTTAATGCTATGTAAAGGGGAGACATAAAAGTGAAACACATATGTACACCGATAGCCACTAGAGAAGTTGTTTTTCATGTATTTGTCTGTATCTGACTGTGATTGTTACTGCTGCAGCTTGTTCTTTCTTCAGGGTTGTAAAGCAGTAAATCAATATAACACACAACCTGATGAGTCAAGTAGCTGCAGGATCAATTCTTTGTTGTCTTCAACAGGTAATGGTAACACATTTGCAAGTTTACATAGAGTGAAATGCACATAGACTGCAACTTCTCTACTGGCTGTATTTGTACATCCAATACACTACAGGTGAGCCTATTGTTTTCTTTAGAGACAAAGAGGTTGTAAGCTTATTGTCCAAAGACACACATGGGTTAGAGATACTGCCGACTAACTTGGATTTCAATCTACCACAAACAGTTAACTTCCCCATCCGTCAAGGTCCAAGAGGATGCCGGCCCTTCTTTCTCTTCTCCATCAGGTTTTACAGAACTAGCCTACATTTGAGCAGAGCAAAGCGGTAAAAGTCGAAGAGAACAGAGAGGGCGTGAACACCTCTCTTTCTCCTCAACTCAAAGAAACCGCCAGCAGGGTGGCATCGTTGTATTAAGCTGTTATTAGCTTTGCACTACTTCAGCTTGGTTAAAACATCTCAGTACTCCAGACACATTTATTAGCAGGGAGGAATGCATTAGTTATCACAGTATCAGTGAGTCTTGACGAGTGATATGAGAGTGATATCAGAATTCAGGCCAATGCTGACTCAAATAGCTGGATTGGGTATCTACGACAATGGTGCCGATTCAATTCAATTCTATGTTATGTACTATACTACATCATGTACTGGTATTTTACTTCCTATTTGAGTTTTTTTTAACAATTTTCTTCTGCAATTAAAAGGTTTACAGTCAAATTGCAATTCCTGTTAATTATGAAGATTCTTTACCCACTTGCTGGTGTACAATTTATAATTTTAATAATAAATAATAAATCAGTGAATACCTTATTTGTTAGATTTTTTTCTTTTACAAAGTTATGAAAGTAATGTTCAAGTCAAGCCTGATGTTGCCTTTTACATAAAAGAATGATCCCAACCTCTTCCACATCAGCCGATACCTAAAGCCTGGATATCGGGACGGAAAAAGTAAGATTGGTGCATCGCTAATCTAGAGCTAACCTGCGCGCCTCCAAATAGTAGTAAAAAGAGAGTAATCTCCTCAACTTGTATTGTATTGAAACTGCAGTACATGTTGATTAAATATGCCGAAATTGTTTTAGAATTTTACATTGCAGTGTTACAGCTTCAAAGTTTAATTTTGAATGTGAATTAGGCTTTGCTTTCACAGCAAGCCTCAGATTTCAGATGATACCCACTGTGCTCTGGACCGACATTAGATGTCAGACGATCGGTGTGTTGCTGATTAATAAGACAAGTCTATTTTACCTTCCCTCCTTTGGTCCAGATCACTGTGGGAGCAGGGTCTCCAGTGATGGGGACATCCAAACGCAGCTTGTTGCCAGCCACCACCACGATGGTTGACTCAGTGGTGCGACCCATACAGTCCAGGTGGATCTTCGGAGGATCTTGTAGAGGAAGAGAGTAATGGTTAAAATGAACAGACCCTTGCGTTTCATCTGGCTTCCTACAAGAGAATAGGTTTGTGGTACCTTGGCGTGGCACGTAATCAATCTTCACCTCTAGGACACAGAGGAAAAAAAAGGGTGTTAGAAATCGTTTTAAGTCAAATTTAGCTTGTGAAACTACGAATAATGTTAAAATGATAAAAGCAAAAAGCATCAATATTACCCAGGAAATTGAGTTTAGCAGAAAGGTTGAAAGCATGGCCATCTGGCACAAAAGTGTAGTCTCCCTCATCCTCTGGTTTGACCTCATCTATGGTCAGTTTGTGGATCCTAAAATGGTGAAAATGTTTGCATTTCAGTTCATGTTGTCATGGGATATGTAGCCTACAGCATATTTAACGCACATGTCCTCACCTGCCAACATGTGTGATATTTATTCTGGCATCCGGCTTGACTTCTGCACCATTCTTGTACCAGGTTCCTCTCACATTCTCATCCGACACCTCACACTTAAACACCGCCTGATCCTCTGCCTTCACTGTGAGGTCTGCAATGCTCTGGTAGACCTCCAGGTCTTTTTCTACCCAATCAGAGAAAACAAGAGCTCAGAGTTCAGATCATGTAAACTATTGAGGCTTTCAGACTTCAGAGGAAGTTCTACTGTACGAGACGGTGAAATAAGATGCAATAAGATGATGATGCATGATGATATTACAGTAAAAAAATTAGATGCAGCTATTCTATGTGAGGATAATATAGTAATAATATCTTCGAGCGTAGGGTGTTCATTATGTGTGCAGCCTTTGTGTGTTGTATCTTAGCAACAGGCACAAGGAGACTAGTTAATTGGATTGAGGACAGACAATGAAGTGGGAGGATATGAAGACCAGATGAAGGAGCTTCAGGCTATTACTGTAAACCACGAGAAATAATCTACATGGGAGTTATTAAGGGTATCCCTAAGAAATTGTTATCTGTGCGAGATAACAATTTATCTCTATTTCGTCACACCACGCTCCTTGTAAAGGTTATAAAGGAGTTCCTCGTCACCTCGCTGCCAGGAACTGCAAATAAGGTGGTTATAGTACTATGATGGGAGTTCTGCCAAGGACTGAGGTGTTGGGCGCGCACATACACCCACACACACACACACACACACACACACATATATCACACATGAATATTTTTTGGGGGGGGGTTCACGAATAGTTCTGCTCTGTGAGCTAATGGTACTAAGATGAAATGGTTATCGGGTGGTTAAATAAAAAAAGAGGGTGAAACTAGCTAGGGTTTATATTTTGCCTACGTCCGTGTACGGATGAGTTTGAACCGTCCGCATCCATCATTTTTAGATCACCTGTGGATTGAAATTAAGCATATTTATCCACCTGTAACCTTCATGTGCAAAACATGCCATGTCTTAAATACACTAAAAGTCATCATATTTAAAATAATAAATAAAAAAACATCAAAAAACATCAAAATCTGACTCAGAATCAGACTTACAAATATCTGAGGGGCCCAGTGCAGATCTTTCATCAGCATCACCGGGCTGTTGTGACTTGGTACTAGAGGCAATTCTATCATCTAGCAACAAAACATACTTTAAAAGCATAACTTATATTTTATATACAATAAAGACAATGACAAATTCCCACGGTGATATTGAGAAACTTTAAAAGTGTTGCATTTCAAAGATCACCATAGTTTTGGGTGTCTTTTTGCTATAAACTATCGAAATGCGAGGCTTTATTTTGCCTGATTCCACATGGTTATAAAGCTTCTATTTTGCCTTTTGAAAAAGTGGGACATTAAATCAACACAATCAAACAACAACACAAAAGAAAAAAAGACCAGAGAGAGAAACGGGCTAACTTGTGCAAACTCGTGCCCTTCAGGTGAAATATGTTTGACGTCTTCTAACTTTAGCTTGCGTGTGGACTTCTTGGCAGTAACCTTGGCAGAATAATGCGGGCAAATGGCAAGAGTCACTATACCCCAAAGATAGACAGCATGCCGGGAGTGGCGTGAATGTTGGTAGGGTATGAGAATGTAGACTTGGAGCGTTCATCACTGACAAAAGTGACTCATACTGTACACCGCTCACATGACTGACACTCACCCTGCACCATGAGTTCAGCCATAGACTCGCCACCGTTCGTTTTAACCTTGTAGTGGCCGCAGTCTTCTTTCGTGGCCTCATTAATGATCAGGACATGTTTGCAGCCGTCTTTCTTGAAGCGATACTTGAAACACTCGTCTCTCGTCAATTCCACACCGTCTTTTTCCCTGCACAGAAATTCACAGCAACAAAAAATATCGTGATTATTAGTCATGATGAAAAGTATCGTAACAAAACATACCTTTAACAGATGGTTCAACACTCAACCTTTCATTTTGACGCTTTCAACCACATCTCATCTCTTGCCCATACAATAAATGGCCACTTGTTTTTCGGTCCACATTTAGGTGTTAGGTGTTGTAAGGTGTAACTAAGTGAGATTCATTTTCTGAATGAGATTTGGGCCAAAAGCTCAGAAAAGTATACATGGACCTTGGAGCTCAGCCAACATATCATAGAAAGAACACTGTGTAACACTGAAATGTTGCTTTGATTCAAAGACATTCTACTTGTTTTGATTTAGTGACAGTTAATCTGGCAACATCCGTTTATCCATCAAACCATGACTCACGGATGTTTTAGCTTAGTTTAGCTATGTTTGTTTTGCATGTCAGCAGCAACAGGTTTACCTTTAGGATTTATGATCCAACAGCATGAACACGTGACTCAGATTTGTGTGTGTAAAGAAGAATATCTAACCATTTAACATTGGCTCCTTCCTCCGAGACTTCACACTCTAGCTCCACCCTCTCACCCTTCATGACCATCTGATCCTCCAGATTCTTCACAATCACAATGGGAGGCTCTGCAGGAATCAGAGAAGAATGAGAGGTTGAACTGAAAATCTCGAACATCTTCTGTACTCATTATGTTGTAAATTTCCTCTAAATCTTGAATACCTTTAACAAAGAGCTCAGTGGTGCATTTCTCCTCTCCCGCCACACAGCAATATGCGGCATCATCTGCCAAGGAGCAGTGGTTGATGGTGAGGTAGCGCATGTTGCCAACACTCTCAAAGATGTACCTTCATAAAGACCAGGGAGACTTTTAAACATTGTACTTTGGTTGAGAGCTATAACTTGAAAACTTGAAGTTGATGAAATGGCAAACTAGTTGGGGAAAGAGCTCATATGCAGTTGTTTTGTAAAATCCAAAAAGAATATTAACACATTTTTTATTGCCCTTTGACACTTACTTGCTATGGATGTAATGAAGGACGGGTTTATCCATATATTGATGAAAGCAGAAGCAAAGGAGAGACAGAGAGAATTCAATTTAAAAAAATGTTATGTTCACCAACATAATTTAGGATTGCTACTGTATTATTTGAATGTGTCATGATGTTTTATTGAGTTTAGGTGACTAGTTTAGGTCTCCTCTCTAAATTCTAACCTTGCTGATGGTTGAATTTGTTGTCCGTTCTTAAGCCATTTCACCTCAGCATCTGCATTGGCCACCTCAATGGCCAGTTTCATTTTATGTCCCTTTGACACTTGGTAAGCTGGATCCAACTTTTTCAGGAAAGCTAAGTTTCAGAGAAGGTAAACATATAATTGCAAAGTTAGAATTAGGTTATAACTTTAAATTGGGTCGGAAATTAGACCAAGTACAACCTAAGACCTCTGCACAAACCTTCACTTTTCTTCTCTTCTTTCTTCATCTTCTTCAGCCTCTTGAGCATGCCTCTCAGGTCGGTAATGCCGTGCTGAAAAGCAATCTTCTCATATTCTGAAGAAGGAGCATGGTTGAGAATGTTCCAGACATCCATGTCCGGCTCTGCGCTCACCTGCACGGCTCTAATACACCAACCAGAGGAGGATGTTCAAAACACAGAGTTTAAAATTAATATTGTGAAGGAAGTAGGCTATAACAGAAGCACAGTACTACTGACATGATGGTAATACCTCAGAAATAGATTACTACTCATGATAACTTACTTTATTCAGGATTAATTCACTTTTAACTATTAATGAATCATTTTAGTCAACTTCATACATTGTTTACTTCCTTATAGCATATAAAATGGTGTAATAAAGATAAGAAGTGTTTTCTATTTAAAAATGATGAATTCTTGCATTGCCAAAAAATTGCTACACACAAAATAAAAAAAACTAGTATCAAATCCAAGCAATTATACAGTGTGCTTGGATTAGGGTAAAATCAATGTATATTCTAAGCCCTCTTGTTAATTCATTCAACCAAATTTTCTATTCATGATTTCTGTATGGCCCAGCTGAAAGCTGCCTACCTTCTTCCTTCATGGGAGCTGTACTGGTAATATTTGTGATATACTTGCTAAAACGATGAGGTATTTGAATTTTACAAGCAAGTAAAATCTCAATTTAGTCTAAAATATGGACAGAAAAAAGGTGAAAGAAGAACTAATGGAAGTAGGAACACAATCTGCGCTGTCCTCCCCTTCCTCCTTCCTCTCTCTACCTCTCATTAGTCTGCATGTCTTTACCTCACCTGTCCACTAGATGCCCTCAGCAACTTTTCTAGCTCAGCCAATCACCTGGCAGCCTTCGTGAGCAGCCGTGTGCCTGCAGCTTCTTTTCTTGTGTTCAAGCTGTCTGTCTTTAATTTATGTAAATATTTTCCTGTTGCATATTTGTTGCTGATATTTGACTTGCTGCAAGTTGCTGGCTTTTGTCCCGATTGCTCAAGTGAGCAAAATGCTGTTTACAACTATTGTGAGCACCTTGTTGCACCTCAATAACAAAGATTACAAATATGGTTAGCAAACTATTATTGGCTTATGCTATTTAATCAACACTTAGGGTACAACATAGTGTAACAAATTAGTAAATTAATACATAACTTTAGATAACTGACAGCTGAATGTATGCAAAACAACATTTTCCTACGATACTCAGCAGTTTCTTACCGATTTGAGGATTTTAAGAAACTGCTGCTCATTCAAAGGAACAACCCAAGAGTCAAATATGGCAAAACAAACCAGACACGTTAAAACACAGCATATCAACAGTAACATATCCACATATTAGAAACATGCATTTAACAGTAGTTAAATATCATAGGAGTTGTTAAACTGCAGGTAAGCATGCATGAATAAATAAGGACTAACTAATGTAATTCTGTGTTTGGGGTTGGATATGGTGTCCAATTATTTTGTGCACAAAGGACAATGAGTGTTTCGAGATTTTTGACGTGTTGTGAAAGTGACTTGTGTTTCTGAGTGAAGACTGCAAAGAATGTTCATAATGTCAGAGAAAACCAACATGTAACGAAAAGAGAAGTGTTGCTGTGTGAGTTGTTGTGGTAGAAACGAAGAGAAAAAGAGTGCAATATTAGCGATCACATATCACACTTAATCTATAAGTGTGATAGTGAAAGTGAGATAAGATAGGGTGACTAGATAGTGGAAGTGGAAAATCAGGACTGTTATTGCTGCATGTGTATTTAATTGTATTTTCACTGGCAGATAATTTAAATTATTTGAAGAAGCTTTTGCAAAGTGCAAAACCTCCTTTTCAAGTTAAATTCCTGAGACAATGGACACATCAAATCACGCTAATGTATCATTGTCCTCGGGCGTTTTTGCATGCAGTTAAGTTATCAGGCTATCATTCCAGCTTTTAGTGCAAATGCCGAAGTAGCTTACTCTCTGAAGATGCAGGACGAATGAGAAAGAATGAGACAGAAAAAGATTATAAAAAGCTGAGTATCTACTGTTACCTTATTCTGAAAGTATGCAAATTGCTGTCACTATTTTGTAACTGCTTACCTCTTTTTTAATAAGGTACTGAAGTCCAGCTCTCCTGAGTCTTCCTTTCCATCTTTACTACTGCAGAAATATCAGCCAACAGCAGCAAAGCATCAACACCACAGTATAAAACAAATCCACGTTTCTAGACTTTTATACAATATGAATCATTTCCTGTTAACTCATGCTCCAATATGTAAAAACAATGCAGAATGATACTGTACAATGCAAATATCCAAATAATAAAATTAAGCTTGGGTTAAAAAAGACAATTTTGGATTGGTCATTCTGTAAACTGAAAAGGAGATCAGTGCATTGATGGATAAAACAAGTGATATACAGGCAGACGTTTTGCTGGAGAGACAAGTGTTGCCATGTTTAAAGGAACAGCACTAGGCACTTTGGGAAATACACTATTTATTTATTACTCTCTTATGTTTGTGTCAGCTATAGAACCAGAGCTGAGAGAGTATTAGATACACATAAAGACTGGAAGAGGGTGAAACAGCCAGCTTGGCTCAAACCAAAGTTAAAA
Source organism: Anarrhichthys ocellatus (assembly GCF_004355925.1). Taxonomy (NCBI): domain Eukaryota; kingdom Metazoa; phylum Chordata; class Actinopteri; order Perciformes; family Anarhichadidae; genus Anarrhichthys; species Anarrhichthys ocellatus. The sequence continues at coordinate 11,586,400 of NW_022280036.1, read as the reverse complement.
TATCTGCTACCAGGACATTATAACTCATTTGTCAAATCCATTCAAAAATGTTCTGGTTTTATGGGGAGCCCCAACAACAGCCTAGCACGTTACACCATGTAGCAAACTCCTTTTAAACAGACATCTCATTCTATTTTTTACATTTTTGTTGCGATACAATGGGTTCACTAGTGAGCTTTAGAGGTACTGGCCTATTTTTTTTCCAACTGAACTTAAATTGCATGATACATCATATCTGCTCTGTAAATGTCTCCCATCGAGAAAAAAATAATTACATTTATATTTTTCATGTTTTCCACAGTTAATGTCAGTTTGTAGGCTAAATAGCAGCAATAGCGTGATGTCTTACAAATGTTATTTTGTTGTTTTTGTGTGAATTTTCCTATAAATGTCCAAAAATATGAGTGATCAGTGTGCTTGTGAAAGCTCCTGCTGTGTTTAGGTAACAAAACTACTTGGGTAGGTTTCGGAAAATAAGAACGGAAGTGGCGTTGCTAAAGTGTGAAAATGACGTGACAAATAAGTCAACGTTGACTTCTGGTTCTGCATAAGACACAAACCGTCTCTTTGGTGAAAGTCTGGTGTTTCTAGACCAACAGATCTTTGTGACTTTGTAGACTTTGTATGTCACCCATCGTGACTCACCATAAGTAATCCAAATGTGGAATACTTATGAATTGATTAAGTGGGTTACATGGTTACATATAGTGCATTTTCTTATAGGTATAGCTACAAACAGGGTATGAGAACAGCCGGTCTGTTTAAATGTCACCAACACACCCCTCCAGCTGCTGAGTGGAAAAGGAGCATTTATGGTATTTCCCCCAAAGATCATTTTCTTCTTCCTTTTAATAATAATAAAACAAAAGTACTATCAATTCAAAAAGACATTATTTTTGACTTAAGGGTGACTAAATGTGATTCCCGTTGGCCATTAAGCTATTTTTATTTGCAATTTTGTCCTTATTGGAGAGTTTACAGTGAAGAGGCAGACAGGAACAAGGGGGAAGAGAGAGAAAGGGGTATGATGGAAGGGGGATGTTGTGGTTATGTGCTCTGCACCTTTGCAACCATTACCTTACCGTGGGTTACCCGTTAACTAGCCAGGCTAGTTGTTCACCCCTGCCTCCAGTCCTGCTACGTTAAATTAATCACCTCCTGGCTGAAGCTTCAAACTTAACACACACACATTTGACAGTGGTCTCAATTTTCTCTTCTTAACTCTCAGAAAGAAAATGTTAGCAAGCAAATTCATATTTCCCAAAATGTTCAATTATTCCGTTAAGCCGTGAGCAGCAGCATCCATCCACGCAAGAACGTCACAAAACACTCAAGGTTAAAGACAACAACAGCCTCCATAGGATCTGCTCGACTCTAATCAGTGGGATGAAAGGTAAAGACAAGGGCAGATATTTGACTGTGTGCTTGTCTCCTGTCTCTCCGACAGCAGGATTAGAAGCTGAGTCTCTGGTTTATGTGGTGAAGTTACAACACAGCATAGCTGCACTTCCTCTATGTGGCAACCCTGTGGAAGAGCTCATTTACTGAAAAGCCTGTGTGTCTTAGCACATCCTGCCCTTTCAGTACGATCAAACCACCGTCAAAGCTCACTCTGCCGGGAAGCTGTTTGTGCAGCTGGCTCTGCTGTTTTGATCGAGGCCCAGGATCAGAGAGAGCTGATGGCTGCAACCAGTGCTTGTTACTCAGTGGCTTAATAACCAAATCTCGATGCATCAAAATCTGGCTGAGTCAAAGGTTAACACAATGACAGCTAGTTAGCGCCTACATCAAAGATTTCTTTTAATTTCAGTCCTCTCAGCTCTCTCTGGTCTTCGTTCTGTGGTCCATCTCTCAAAATTCAACAGATTGGAAGCTGCACCATCCACAACACTGGTTCTGTTTGACTTGATTCAGAGAAGAAATAGTCCACAGGAGAGCGACAGAGCCTCTTATCCTGGTCCTGGTTTCTCTCTGCTTCAACAATCAGAATCCTCAGAGTTTGAATACGAGCCACCATTGTTGCAACAAACCCTCTTTACTACCTTGATTGTGGTCCACTTCCCTTCTTACCGGCTTCGTTCCCAATAGGTTAGCATTTACACAGTCACTTGTTACACAAAACATGGTAATATACTACCGAGGGTCACTGAACTGAAGTTGCCAATTGTATTAATCTCTTACAGTATTAAATAGCAGAATATGGATAATGTTGCTGCTATGTTTTACTGTACATGATTTTGATTTGTTTTTTATCACATGATCACTATCTCATTTGAAAAAGAAACTTCATATTAAATCAACTTCAGATTGGCAGGTATTAGTTGAGCACTGGAGCAGAATATGGTCTAGTTCATCAGAGTTTGTTATATAAAGCTTTTTATCATAAAAAAACTGTTTTGAACATAACACTTCAAATATGACTAAATATGAGCTGTTTGTTTTTAGTTTTTAAACACAATAAATATAAGGCAGAATAGCATTTATTTTAGGTACATCATTTCACTGAGGGCATGAATCAACACGTATAAAATGATTAGTTAAAATGACTTTTGTTTGTAACTGATCAAGTTTTTCAGTACCTAAGGTACAACATTTTGCTTAAGACTTGTAAGCTCAAGAAAGAAGCTATATGACACTATTAATGAAACTTGTCTGGGGACCAGCGGCCAAAACCTTTATGTGAAACTAATAAAGGAAAAAGTAAACTAATCAATCAGCATATAATCGATTTCAATGTGACCAAACATCCTTTTTACAAAGACTTAAAAAACTTACGTGCGCCTAAAAGCTGCTCTTATGTCGAAACCTTCAGCAGCACAAGCCTCTGAAATTCAAGAGAATCATTTTATTGACTGAAATTATATTTGAAACAATTCTGATGAGTGTCAGAAACAAACTAACAACAGGCTCACTCACCATGTACAGTCAAGTCAAAATTGCAGCTGTCAAACTTGTCCCTGGATGCAACCTCACATCTGTAAGCTCCAGCAAAGTTTGGCTTGGCGTCGATGACTTGCATCTCAAACGTATAGACCTGCAACCACACGCACGAGGAGAGACGTGAGAAGCATTACGCGACAGGAGTAACATCTTCGATTCAAAACCTTGTTGTACGTATGCTTCATGTGTGTAACATTAGTGAGTTTCAGATTTGGTATCTTTATAGAGTGTAAAAGTTTGTTTTGGCGTCTTGTTCTGAAATTCTTAAACAAAATCTGTTGGGTTAACATGTCTTTCAGTCTCCCCATAACATAGCATCTGAGGTAGCGTGCCTGCGATCCATCATGTCATAAGGATGAGGGACTGAGGCAAGAGCTTGCAAAACTAAGGGTGAGAAGGGCAATACTTGCAAAACACCTTTGCTGCCTGAAAGAAAAAATTCTACATATTGCAGTTTTTTGACTAATGATGTTGTCGAAATACATACGTATAATGGGAAGTTGCTTGTTTGCTCTTGAAACAAAGTAAGAAAATAGGACATATATTGTGTGTCTCAAGATCTCAAAATACGATGTCTCTGTTTTTGTTTTGGTGTCTGCAGCATTAGTCTACGGTACCTTACTGCTGCGGTCATACGTCTCCTTAAGCTGCAGGTGTTTTCCAGACTTGCTGGCGAGGTCCATCCACTTCCCTTTGAACCATTTGATGTTGGGTTTCTTCAGCAATGACTCAGCATTCACTTTAGCCACAAACGTAATGTTTTCACCTGCACAAAAGATGAATTTACCATGTGGCTTAGCACATTATCCTTCAGATTCCTACTGTATATCCAATGCAGCACGTCATGTTATCTCTATGCACATAAATACCCATATAGTCTCTCACTTGGATCTAGGATGTACATATAAGTTTGGCAAATAAAAAAATAAATTAAAAAAAATCAACAATTTGGGAGTTAGGGATTAGTTTTGAATTAAAAGCACCATTAACATGTATAGCTGTATATAACTTTAATTTTATTTCCATCAACTTTCCTTCTTTTCACATTTCACAATACCTTGCCTAGCTCAGAGTTTGAACTGAAACAATGTGATAATAAAAGTGTAAATAAATACTCATATTAAACCTTGTTAAGACAGTTTATTCAACAGAATGTGACACACGTACTTCCTGTACTTGAAGCCACTCACCTACAGTGACCTCCCCACTCTGGGGTTTTTCTGTGAAGAGTCCAGTCAGCGCCTGTCTGGTGTCCGGAGGCTGTCCCTCTAAATAAAGAACAACCACAAGGTCAGAGCAGAATACCACAACATGATGTTGAGGGATCAGAATCAAACAATGTTAATTTAAAATATACACATATGCAATGTGTTGCATGGAATTACAGGATGCAAAACCTTTCATTTTAAATTGCATTATTTGCAATATTATTCAAGGTCGACAAATTGAGTGTATGACATTTGAATAAAAGTCTTTTTTTAGTTTAAATACATTAATTTAACACCCAAAGGTTCTCAGGCTTACATATGCTCAGACACTATCAAAAAGAAAACCAAGTAAATATATGCTACTCTATGCATATGGTTCAAAACATAGAATATGAGACACAAACTTGAAGGCAGCTAAGCCCAATGCCTGTGGCCAATGCCAAAATACACATGTCCCGTAATGTACATGTATGTGCCATATCAAACAGACGTTTGACATTTCCAGGAAAAGCTTAAGTCAATGATTAAGATATCATGATGAGCAGCATGGTGTACTTCAGTGACTGAACAAAGGAAAGGGGTTAAGTAACTCACCCTCAGCTTGAGGAGCATCATGTGCCGGGGCAGCGGTCTGGTCCTCAGTGGGTGCTGCTGCAGGTGGAGCAGGAGCCTGTTCCGGTTCGACAATAGTCTCCCCAGGTGCATCAGCAGGGGCCTCAACTGGAGCTTCTGTGTTACCAAAGAGATGACAAGTCACAAGTTAGAGGTACAATGAAAAATATTGGATCCGTACATTGCACATCTATCAACAAGCAGTCAGCTACAAAAAGGCCAATGACCGATCTGTCAAACTTCATTTGTAATCATAGAAAATGTGTGTAACCAGCAAAATATTCAGTGAAACTTTGAGAAGCACTTAACATGAGACTATTTTGTGTACCAAGGCCAATAATCAGTTAAATGTATACAGTTGAATCTATTTGATACTTAAACTCTTTTATGACGTGTGAAAAAAATGTCTCTGCTGAACAAATATTTCGAATGTCTTATCATCTTTGAATGGCTGAACGATTTTCCATGTGTTATCAGCTGCCTCTCATGCCTATCCTGAGCACCAGTCAAGTGGTGGTTACTCATGAGGAAATAATGTGCCGGTGTGAGGGTCAAGGTCTCCGTGCAGACAGAGTAAGGGTGGCTATGATGTGGGCCACGGACAGCTGTGGGACGTCTCTTGTAGCACACTGGGCCATTAGTCTGCTGCCTTTCTTCAAGATTCGTTTCCACCTTATCAAATCCAAACAAACGACCTCAGCCGGTCACAATGACAGACTAATGGCACAAACATTGATGTTTGACACACTTAGCACACAGTCATTGCAGCATGCAGAACAGTGCTCAGTAGATGTGATAAGGTGCTGGACAAAATGATTGTGATTGAGCCAGTGAATGGAAATATCCAGATCCTTAGAAGAATAGTTTGACATTTTAAGTGCATGTTGTATCTCGCTTGTTTAGTATATAACGTCAAGCCCCAAGAAGCTTTCTTGTTTTACACTTTGCGATATAACATGTTAATTAGTGATCTTTAGAAGTGCTGGTATGTGGATTTTGTTACCTTCGGACAGAGCCAGGCTAGCTGTTTTCTTTTGCTTTCTGTCTTTATGCTAAGCTAGCTTGCTGTCAAAGCTATGGACTGCTGCGGACGGGGACAGCTGCAAAACATATTTTAACCACTTAAAAGAAAGGCCAACCTAAAGAAATAATTTCAAGTGTTCAGTTTGTACTCCTGTCTGCTTCTCCAAACTCAGGGCGTGCCGATTGTCATCTTCTGTAGGTAAAACACTCACTATGGGTAAGTTGAATCTATTTGATACATCTAACTCTCTGCAACAAAGTTAATTAGAGTATTTCCTAAAATGTCGAACTATTCCTATGAGAGCAAATACTTCTTAAAGATAGACCTTACAAAGATGTTTCAGAGGCTTGTCGCTGAGCAGCTGTCAGAGTGTGCAGAATGTGAGTTCATGTGCAGAAACATCAAGTGCATGCAGTGCATCAAGTATTTACTGCCTCAGCGGTTTTCTGCATTGAATGCTATATTTTGCTTTGTGCTCTGTGACGACACAGCCTGTAGGTGAGCAAGCAGAGACCTCAAACGCACAGCTGCAGCATCAAAGTCTCCCACCTGGCTTTGATAAAACCTTCAGGTCAAACTTGACCTTTGACCCCCCAGCGATCACTCCGTAGACATTGGCATCTTCCTTGGTAATAGCTTTTAAAGCGAGGGAGTGCTTGTTTCCGTCTGCTGTGATCAAATATTTGTCGCCACTGGCGATGTCCTTTGAGTTGCACTGCCATTTCACTTTAGCATCAGGCTTCCCGGTCTCTGCTTCAAAGACCACAGAGGACCCCTCCTCTGCCTCCTGAGACTTTGGTTTCTTGGCAAACGCTGAAACTGAGGAGGGAATGTGGGTTCAAAATGAATAAGCCCTGTTAAGTGTAACTTTGTTTTAACATATCTGCTTTAAGGGTGTAATCAAATAGTTTAAGGAGAAAACATGGATATGATAATTGTTGAGTGGACATTGAAAATGATTTTGTGACATTGTGAGAAAAAAACAAAACAAGTAACAGGTAACTGTGGTTACTCTTTGCACCTTGAATACATTGACAATTCAATTAAAGACCCCAAATACTGTTTATGATGTTCTTGGTATTTGAAGCTATAATCTTGGAAGTTTCCATCGACAAACAAACATCACGCCTGAAAAAAGATCAACACACATACTATAACTAATTGCAGCAAGAGTGAACAAGTAAGAGAGAGAAGTGTGTGTGTGTGTGTGTGTGTGTTGGGGGGCAGAGCTGAGCGGAGCTGCTCATGAGCTGAAAACGTACAGTGTTGTACAGTCTGCACTTCACTGGGTGGGGCTAGCTGAAAACTAATACATTTGCCCTTTCCCAGTCATAGTGTCTTAAAGCAGCAACATCTGGCTCCATAATAAGTCTTATTTGTGCAATCTTGGTATTCACTTTCATAGTTTCTGTACTAACAAGAGAATAGTGAATGTGGGGAGTCATGAAAGAGTAAATGTAAATATTGAGCGTGGGGAAATTAGATAGATCTAAAGAACCTAAAGTTTATTCAACATGAACATCTGGAACGTCTATAACAAACTGAACATCAGCACACAATTAAAAAACTATCTATACTTATTAGTAACAGTAACAGGCATGGGATCCTAAATGTGTAAAAAAAATCAATACATGGTGCCAAGGGTCCGTCTATTAATAGTAGGTGTTACACCCATTGTGTAAAACACCAGCTGTTGCCTTTCATGCTGTGCAGGGAGGTCTTTTTATCTTTTGAGAAGTTTTAAAACATGCATAGAAACGTCACCCTCCACTTGTCATCTTTAAAAAGGACCTAAAAATAGTGAGTGACATGAGAGTAGACATGTGTCCAACAGTAACGCCAGGTGCTTAGAATCATGAAATGTATGGAGGCCTAATTCAGATACATATCCAGAGTCCTTTGACAGTTCAATGTACTGAGCAAAAAAAAAACATGTGTTGCAAGATGACCTTATGTGTTTATATATAGGATACATATGTACTGGACTAATACATGAGGCTGGCAGACTTCAGCTGCAACAGGGGCGCAGGTATCACAGTCGAGGGATTAACTGGACTCTATTTTTGTGACTCTGGGGCCACAGAATGATTGGTGTGCCCTCAGTCTGTCTGCAGCCATCAACCGCTTGTCACGCTGTCAATCACTCATGCTGCCAGCTTTACCTTTCACATACTCTTATCACATTTAAAGTAAAAGGACTCTCCTTTTATTTCAGTTAATATAAAATACTAAATTAAGGTTCAAAAATATTTAGTGGGTATACTTTCAAAAACTTTGTTTAGAAGAAAGAATATTTAATTACATAAGAGTTAGAGTAAAGTTTATCATAGCCGTTAAGTGACCATAATATCTGAAATCTGTTGATTGAAGTCTCTTTGTTTGTCTAAATACAAGATCCTGTTTTACAGAGCTCTGACTAAGCTCTTTACTCATTTATAATCAAGAGTTACTGTTCTTTATGCACCTTGCAAGGTTAACAATAATACGATCAATTCAGGGATGACTTTTGGGTTGGTTGGCACTTATACCTTCAAAAGTAAATCAAAGTCTGACCTTTTAATGATTTACTGTTGTTTTCAAGGCATTCTTTTATGAAATCATATTTTTATGTTAATTCACTTTCACCGCATACATACTATGTATTCATGTATTATTTTGTACATGTTTTATCTGAACATAATCATTTATCAGTGGATTGCTTCAGTTAGTTGCTTGTTTTATAGTACCTTGTGGTATTTTTACCACTAGTGTTGCCATGGGTCACTGTTTACAAGTTTTGTTTGGATAATGCAGGAATTCACCTTTAATTAAAATGTGTCTCAAACCTGCAATAACTGATTTTTTTGGCCGCTTGGGGGCAGCAAAAGTTGTGAACACAACATTGACATATCGTCGCTTTTTAAGTTGATATGGTGAACTTTAAGTTTTTCACAGCCAGCAATAAAAGAGCTAATTTATCAGTAACTTAGAGTTACTAACTGATGAATTAAGTCCAACACGAACTCTCTTTTAGGTCCTTCTTTGGTCCCCTGACGAAAATACCTGGCTGTGTTCACCGTCGTTTGGTGCTGAGCAGGTAGTGTACAGTGGGTTTTAAGATCTTTTTCACTGAAAACGATGCTATGAGAGCGCTGAAAGTGAACCAAAACTGTAAAGTTGCGTGTCGGACAGCTAAACAATGAGGTTGAATTTACGGCACCGAGGCGATCTGCAGATTCAGGTGATGATTATCTCTAGGTTCATCATTACAAGTAACCCCTTTCACATTGTCACATTGTCGTTTAAGACACTGTTATTTGAAAAATATTAATTATAGATGCTATAATATACATATTTTTTACCTTAAAGTAGACAAAGCAAACCATGTTTATTAAATACAATTTCAAAACTCTGAGTTCAAAACCCTGAAAAGCATCCTGTTTATTGCAGTGTTGATCCTGATTGATAAAAATGTCACATGCAGGCGCAAGACGATCCTAACTGTTATTTTCCTGAACAAATCCAAGGCACTAAAAGTCTTAGCACACACAAGCTGGCCATTTGGGCTGCAATGTGTCAACTGATATGTGATATGTCGTCACTCCACAAACAACAAACCCTTCCCACCTAAGAGAGGAGGGGGGGGGACAAACTGTGGAAAGTCATTTGTCAACTTGGAATTTTTTGGAACATTTACATTTTTTGGATCAGTGATGCATTTTATGAATGCAGTGATGTGACAGAAATGTGACAGTGTCGAATTCATGTTACACAATGTTTCCACCTGAATCACACGATGTGTAACTGAGTTCCTGACACGTCCAAAAAGGGCTCAGAGTAACTATCATGCCACTGGCAAACACATTGAACTAAGCATGGATAATTGCACGTAGTATGTTGTGATTTTAGCCACTGGCTACATTAGCATTTGTACTAAGCTACTTTATTAAGCCGTGGTATTATGTGTTGGAAGTGTAGACAGTTACTTGACCTGATCTACAGTATTGTTATCACATTCACTAGTATCTGCATGACATTTTACCAATCACCCTATTTCATTTTTGTCTCAATACACGTCATAGTTATAGAAGTCTTCATAGCACAATGCCTCGTTTGAATAGAGAAGAGTTTCACAGTTTTAAAGGTACATAACAAATCTATTATCTGCTACTGTTACTTCAGTGTCCCTGTGTGGAGTCAAAAAAGTTAATTTTATTCTGTCTTGTTATAAAAATGTATTAAACAAATTAAATTTCTCTATTTTACAGATTGTATAGTCTGTTGATAAACCTGTAAATTCAAATGATATACTACTTTTACACAAATGTAGAATATATACATGTAAATGGCAAAAATGTGCTTTTAATTGTGACAAAATGGCACAATTGTGACTTAAAGGACACTGTGGTAATACAATTAAACAGCATAATATAAACTTTTTTTTTTTTTTTAAGTAATAATGTTATTATTCCGTGAACAGTCTAACAGTGCAGTTCTCAAGTGATCTTGAGTTTGTTTGTGGTTTACAGTTGAGGGGCGTGGCCCAACACAGCAGAATATTTTCTCACACATATTGTAATATCACATAGTTGGTTTCTCAGAAGAAGTTTGTGTTTCAGGAGAATATTGCACAGAGGAAGTAAAACATACATCTAGACATTCAGTTGCAACATGTTGATAAATTCACAGTTTTCTATAACAGGTCATATCTATTGTAGACTTTCTTACACATTTGGTCTGACAACAGGATTAAGCTAATATTAAACAATGTAATGTTAGTTTTTTCCATGTTCCTTTGTTAAGGAAACAGTGTGACAAAACTTTCAAAAGTAGCTGAATAAGCACGTTTACCTGCTTTTTTGACTGGCTCTGGCATCCTGAATGATCTTCTCTCCTCCACAGTGTGACTCGCTGTTCCTAAACAATCTGCCGTCTATCTCGACCCTGTGCCTTTAATAGTGGTGCTGCTGCCAAAAAACCCCCCCATTTTCCTTTCATGAACCATCCCACCTCTGTTGCCATGTTTTTTTTCTCCAAGGCCCAACACAATGTCCAAACGAACATCAACTCCCCCGCCCCGTGCTTCCCATCCCATCCCAGCAGCAACCCGGCCCCCAGCCAATCCCCCGCTCACGTCTGACCTCGGGCTATATTTCAACCATCCTTTCCTCCAACACCTCGGCTGAATGATAGGGCTTGAGAGGGAGGGGAAGAGACGCATGTCGGTGGTTAAATTTAGAAACATCTATGCTGCATTAAGTCACCCTGTAAATCTAACAACGAATATGAGAGGATGGTTGAGAGTATGAGATGTATAGGTTTGTTTTATTACCATACTATACTACTACTGTATACATACAGTATATAAATCTACTATAACCACTTATATTACCATAAATGAGACATGGGGAAGAAGAGAACCTCTCACAAGCTTTTTAGTGTTGCAGCCTCAATTTAAAATGGCAACTGGACCAGTCATCAAATTGTGAGATGTGGTTTAATAAGTTGACGACAGAAATGATCAGTGCTGTATTCAGAGAGCCACATCTGTTGCTTAAGTTGGTTCATCATGGAGTCCTTGTTGTGACCCTTACTTCTGTTAATGTGTTTTTCTTTTCTCACTTAGTTTCCTAACACACTCAGAACTCATCTGATCCTGCCGTAATAACATTATCCAGCACTGGTTAAGCTATATAGCATTGCATTTTATTGTTTTCTATTATATTATATCTCTTTTCGTCTTCTCACGTATTACTTCTGGGCATTAATTACAACTTGACCATTGAGGGGAGCTGTTGGCCCTTGGGACACCAGCTGCTGTAGTATTTTTACATTTACACACTGCACATTACATTTTAGCAAATTACTGCCTTGTATTGCAGTGTTTTTGTATCGTGTTATACTGTATATTATTTAATTTTCTTTGATGTCTTTAAAACAGTTTTATTATTATTTATTTAACTAAATTTAATCTGCAAAAGTGGTTTTGAAATGTGGTGAATAAATATTGTTAAGTTCCTATTTTTCTGTTCAAAGCGAGGTATGAGGGAGTGACATCGATAAGCATTGCATAAGCATCGCTGCAGTGTTTCGGCAGTTTCCTAAAAACTATTTTGTTTAGAAAAATGATGAATAAAACTACGATAACTAAACAAAAACAGAGACAAGATATCATTGCATGGCATTCAAGAAAAACTACACCAGTCAATGCAGGGGAAAACAACTGGATGCACAGCTGCTTTGCATACTTGGATGCAATGTATTAACCACATAGTCACCAGTGATCTCTACAACTGTAGTGAAATGTGACAGCTCATCTTCTTCTTCTTTGTGTTTTATCTCTGCTGTGAAATGTTATCTCTTAAAAACACCATACACATATGTTTGTGATGAATTTATTTTTTTTACAAGCAGTTCCTCATTAGAACATACAGAGTTTCATGTACAAAACTTTTGTCATGTAAGTATACCATAGTAATGATCTTATAATTGTCCTAATGGGATAGATTCATTTTAAGGTTAGTCTATCCCATTTATTACTTATTTGTGTCTTCTTGTTTTAAATATGAATTTGCAATTCTATATACATGGAGTAGTACACATAGTATTACCCACAAGAAAACTTAAGCCTGTTCAACACACAAAGAGTCAAAGACATTAGAAAGAAGGCTCAGGGCCTACGGGATATTTCAACTCTCACTAGTTGTCAAACAAAATATTTGTCCCTTAACATTGAAAATCTATAAACAGAAGTTTCCAAAAAGAAAATGCACTGATATGTGTGTGCACCCACATTTAAAAATGCATACTGAGCATCAAAGTGACCCAGGGTCTAGGATCCATAAAGTGAAACTGCAACGCCCTCCTCTCTCTTTCCACTTTTTTCCTTTATGACTGTACACTACCAATCTATTGGTCCCACTGTACAGCAGTAATGGTGCTATTCACAAAATGCAATTTCCAGAACAGCAAGTTTGATTAAGCATCGAAGCATCTAACACTTTTCATGTGTAAATCTTGACATTTCAGGATCCCTCCTGCCTACATGTATTTTCTCTCCAGATGACTCTTCCCCAGCACCTCATCACTGAACTGGTACGTCAGCTTCTTCTTTATTTTTTTCACCTCTCCAGTTTTGCCATAGTTGCGTAAGGCACGAGCCATCTTCTGATAGGTCATTTTTTTGCGGTTTCCCTTCTGGATTCCCCAGCGGTGTGCGAGAGCCTCCTTGTGTTTGGAGGAAAACTGGAATGTCCCTTTGTCTCTGTCCACCCACCAGATACTGTCTTTCATATCGCCGTTCCTCAAAAGGTCCAACAGGAACTGGTACAATCGGATCTTCTTTTTATTGCCTGTTGGAAACATCAGTGTTGCACTGTTACTAACTGATGTTTACTGTAGAAGAAATAATATATAAAATAAAATGTAAAAAAACCTTGTGATTCTAAAAAACAGCATAAAGCCCTATTTTTTTTAGCTGTGGCACAGTGACACCATAGATGGGGTGAGTCAATTGTTTGTTCTGAGTTTCAACCTGTCAACCACATCTGTTATATGAATTGTATAAGATAATTCAGACATTAGGCTAATTAGCAATAACATAAGAGCAGAGACACAACATATATTTTTCTAGGTCCTGTTTCTTAATCTTAATCTTAATCAAAGTTGCAAGACAACAATGACTACAAACAATTTAGAGAAATACTGCGAGATGTAATCCTCCTTGAGTCACTGTTTTAGTGTTATCCACATTGTCATGGTGCTGCGTGGAAAACCTAGTTGATGACATATTAACTGTTTTTTGAAATATAATAAGATAAGACATTTGGGATGATGTGTATATTTTTCACATCGTTTAACAAATGTCTGTACCAGTACAATCAATCATCAAAGTCAATGTTTGAGTGCTGAACTTCAAAGAGATACCTAAGAGAAAAATTAAGGACACTGTATGTTTCCCATAACAGAAAATCGTATCATTATCTTTTTAATATTGGTGCTTACAAAATTCTAGCATTTAATAAATTACCATCAAACTGTCCTCAAATACAATCCTGTAACCACTTTGTAAACAGGCTAAAGACAAAGTCTGATTCTAGTTATCAGAAAGGTTACTTTACAGTCAAACTGGCATTGACAGTAACCACAGTTCTCTGAGTATGGAAACTTTCCACGCTACTTGTTCAATATATTTGTGGTGTGCAGTCAAGGTGGATACTCTGGGGTTTCCATTAGTAAGTTGCAATACATGGTAATTATTAGACCATACATGTTGTCCTTGTTTGAAACAGGGACTCTGTGAGGGACTCTGTGAGGCCATGACTAGGTTAAAAATAGCATTACATTAACAAAAATACAAAGGGCTGCCTTGATGTGGGCAAGGTACAATAAGTATCACTAAAGCTGATGGCGTACTATCACTGTCGCCGAAGTGCTCACAAAGCTACTTGGATAAAAACAAACCTCATTTTCCCAAAAGCATTCAGCTACAGGCAGTGCAGGTACTGCCAGACACAACTAGCACTCAGCTGGTCCTACACTGGCCAAAAGAGGAAGTGGAGAGCAAGCATGTAATTTGAGTGGGACACGTCCCCCGACAAATGGAAACTGTTCCCCCCCAATATTTGTCATGAGCAGTTATCAAGTGCCTCCAAAAAATGAAAAGAAAGCTCATTTTCTCCACTTAATATCCAGTGTTAAAGCAACTGGACTGCACACTGGATGCTCACTGAACTCCTCCTGCCTCATGTTCGTGTTCATGTTACCGAGAAATACTGAACACCAACTGTGCTCACGGACATGCACAGTTGATTACTCTCAGGTCTACTCCACAAGTAAAACATGTTAAATATAAACCAGTGTTTTACTGCTCTTGTTGTATACAAACATGAGCTAGTACAGACACAGCCTCATTCCCCAGACCAGCAACCTATGAGCCATTAGTGCTTTGGGTTAATGTGCTGATGACTGTTCACATTTCTGCAGAAGGGCTTAGACCAAAACATCACTCAATAAAATCTTTGACAAGGGGTTGCCTCATCAGAAAGCCAAAATGGGAATTATTGGGGATAGCCAGACATTCTTTTAGTACACCTGCTGGATTATTTGCACAATACATTATAAAAATCCAGCCTTGGAGACCAAGAGCATTGAAGTTTATAACAGACAAACAACCAGTCTGTCTTTTTGTGAGCCCACTTCCGTTAAAGATGCATAACCAGCAGTGTAAAAGCAGTTGTGCAACTAGTAGCTCATCCTAAAAGTGCATCTTAAATTGTCAGCAGAATACAAAGCTGACATGACTCAATGTCAGACCTCCACCATGTCAATGCGAGGAACCCAACACTGGCCTGCTGCCACATTGATTTAGATTCTTGAGACTGAAGAATCTGAAGCAGGAGTCTCAAAGTCATTTTAGTTCATGGGCCAAACCATTGCATATATACATCTATACATAACAAGACCTCCATTGTTTACCCTCTCTTTTAGTGCAAAGAAGTACAAGCACATTCTGCAATTATTCACAGTTCAAAAACAATCCATTTACAAAACAGATGATGTTTCACTGATCTCGTGGTTACCACTGAAAACAGACTAGTGTTTCCTCAAACCTGACTACAATTCGTTTATCTTCTCTGCTCTCAGTTGTCCTGAAAGAAATAGCAACTGGGCCAAACTCTGTCACTTCACTTTTCTCCTTTTTGACATTTTCCACCGGTGGCTCCTACATGAACAGTAGTCTACGCTTGACAGTGTTGTGGCACGTAGCCTTACGTAAGCCCGCGGGATCTATAATATTATATCCGCAATTTTCACACTTTGCAAAGTCATTCAGAGAGCTGGATTGGACCCTTTGGCGTGCCCGTTCTGGCCCTCGGGCCGTATGTCTGACACCCCTTATCTAAAGCAAGTCAAGTGACTTAGCACTTCTAGATATATCATGACCTGGATGATTGAGAATCCTCACATGGCAAGCACAGCTGGTTTTGTGTCCGTGTTAACTGCTCAGTAGAGAAATGGAGTGTTCCACAACTGCACACATGAAATGGCCTGCACATCTTTATCCTTACCCAGCTCTCCTGGTGTGACATAAGAGACTCGATCTCTCAGACACTCCTCATCAGACACCTCCAGTGGGGGACTTCGTGCTCCGTGCTCCTCATCATCAGAGCTGCGCTGGGACACATTTGGTGGATACAATGCCCGAGGGAAGAACGCCACCTAAAACCCAGGAGTCAAAGTTAATTAGACTGAAATCAACACATCTGTAATGGCTAACTTATTGATCATATACAAATTTGCTTCATGTTGCCTTCAGGTTTTAGAAGAAATACAGCTTTTCAAACTGTATGAGAATGTTACATATGTCATCCGTATTTCTTTGGTTACACAATTACGCACAAAAAAAAGCATAATTTTATGGACTACAGCGTGACATATTTGGAAATGTTGGGATCCTTCACTTGGGTACTTGAGTATTTCCGTAGTCGCTCACTTTCAAAGTGATAGCTCGGTCCGTATACTCGGCACACAGTTGCACACGTTTCCAGTGGGTGTTACACACAGTTTGTCCATAGTCAGAGTGTCCGGATTGGGGACCTCAGAATTGTGTCTCTGCCCTTTGCAGATGATGCACTGTGGCGGTTTGCAAACAACTGTGAAACGGTCAGAATGAGAGTCAAAGTCTGAGGTCATGTTTTTCTACCGGAAAACGATGGATTGTGCCCTCGGGGTTGGGAGTGAGTCACTGCCTCAAGCTAGGGAGTTCAAGTATCTCGGGATCTTGTTCACAAGTGAGGGTAAAAAACAGCGGCAGATGGACAGGCGGTTTGGTGCGGCGTTAGCCAACCCAATCTCACTCCCAACTCGTCAAATACCGATGCTTAGTCAGTCAAGTTAACGTCAACACACACCTTTCCTAAACCTAACTAGATGGTTTTGTTACCTAAACCTCCTGTGAAGACAGACGTTTTTTTGAAAAGACACTATGCCGGTAACGACTGGAAACTGACATGGCCACATCCCAAACTAACGTTACAGGGGTACCTAGAGCATCATAGTTTGAAGCATAGGGCCACAGACTAAGTGATGATAATTGATGAGTTGAGAGGGAGAATGTCTTCTTTTGAATGCAGAAATTTCACTTATAATAAAATATTTTTCGTGTGATTTTGATACTTTTACTTCAGTAAATTAACTGAATACTAAATCCACCTATTTACACCTCATCCCCGACATTTTCAAAGAAATACATTTTATTTAGATTCTCCCAAAACCCCTTTCAAACAACCATGTCCGACACTTTAAGTGTGTTGGGATGTGATTTATGGCATATTATTATTTCAAACTACAGTTTGGCCATTCATAGAGATTACATTGCTACAGATATATTATTATGAACCTAACATCAGACATATTCTGACATGTAGGTTTGCAGTAACATCTTCTCACTGTGAGTGAAAGAGGTGACATCTCTCTGCATGAGCTGCAATCTGTGGACGCCGCTTTAGCGAACCATCATCATGTGACCTAAAAGCACACATGCTTTGTGGCTTCTTTGTAATGGATACAAACAGCAAAAATACAAATTGCGTAGCTGAAATAAACATGTCTTGTGTTTTAGTAGATAGGTCCTTGTGTATGTATGTTATATATCTGTGCCTAGACGTGATGACGAGCTACTTACTCACTGTGCTTGAGTTTGCATACACCAAATGAAATGCGGAGAATAATAACTCAGCATGAAGCCCTTTCCTGTTTGTTGCCACAGCCGTTAACTTGAGATTTGCACTCTTTTTCATGTTTTGTCTTTTTCTCAGAATGGATTTAATAATCAAACAAGATAGTTAAAGCTTTCAGGTTCAAGTGTAACTATGAACACAGAGGAGAGCCAAACATTAAGTGAACCAGTATTTAGCATGTGAACTATTGCAACTACTACAACTATACTACGGTATACTCTTAAAAGTAATGAATCAAGCCATATAATAAAGCCATGCTAGATGCACGGAATAAAATAAAATTACATGAAATTAAATGCAGTTTTGGTTGAAAATATTATTTCAAAATGAATAACCAGTTGTTATTATCATCATATATTCCTGGAAAAAACAATAGGTGTGTGAACACAAAGATGCCCCAGTATTTCTAAAGATTCAAGTATATCTGAAAATCTGCTGTTTTTTTTGTCATATGGAATATACTTTGTGTTGGATTTTTCATTACTTTACATGTACTGTATCTGCTTCTTCCAGCACGTTACTGAGCTACATCACACAGTGGGAAATATTTAAATCTCTGCCACCTTTGGCCTCACAGTGACCTCAGGTGGAAAAATTGTAGATGCGTTCAGCCAGATGTATTTGGCATGTAAGCATGTGATTTTGACAATATTTTTATTTAACAAATAAAATAATCCTGTGAATTTGGTACGTACCTAACTTTACATTTTCTTTTAGATTCACTCTTTTAAAGTCTATATTTATTTTATTTTCTTTTAGATACATACAAAGCACCTTAGAATTGCCTTAAGTGTTTGAATTGTGCCATATCAATATTTTATTCTTGTCTGCACAACAAGAGCTTGTAATGATGGACCCAACAAATGGTATGTGTAAGTGAAGAGGTGTACAATTTAAAAATGTTGACTTGGTAAGCAATACTGCAACTTAATGCTGCTATCTCTGTTCTGGTTCACTGGTTCACAACTGTAGGCGTGGAGTGTGTAGTTGTGACACTGAGTGAGCTTAACTAAGCGTTCAGACTCTATTAGAAGAAATTATTCTTTTTATACTGAAATTTAAAAAAAGCAAAAAACCCCAAAATGTAAGTTTTTTTTGTAACTCAAAGATTCACTTCCTGATTTTTGTCACAGTACCCTAAAAGGCCTCCAGCTCCCTGAATGTTCTCTCTAATTTGAAACTAAACTGTGAATTATGTAGAGTTTGAAGATGGCTGCAGTGAGCTGGAAGGATAGTTGGAGATTTAGAGGTGTGCGTGAAGGTCATAAAGCCTCTGACATTTCCGAACAATCAACAGTTGTCTGATCCTTGGAATTATATTTTAGTGGCATTAGCGTTGCGGAAAGTCTTTGTCACTGAACACAACAAAACAGCCATTTTTTGTTTTCTTCATTTTAATAAGATTTAAATTTATATCTATTGTATGCAACATGCGCCCATGTGTGCTGATGTACTTTTCATTCCTTTAATGCGTGGTTTTGTTGGATGACAGATGGACTTACTGGTTGCTGTAACACGTGAGGATGTGCTCCAAGATTTGGATCCAGCAGGTTTTCTGCATCGTACCGTATGCCATCGTGTCGTAACAGACTGGGCCCGTGCAGAGGCTGCACACTCTGAAGCTCTGTGAAGTTAGCCCCTTGGAGGTTCTCAAACTCTACAGGGTGTATGTGAGGGTGAGTGTGGTACTCCCAGTGCTCTGAAGAGAGAGAGAGAAACAGCATAATGACCACTGCGTTTTGTTGACTGTACAACTCCAAAACAAGACAGAAATGAACCTCAGTGGTTAACTGGAACACACGGCTTTATATAAAAGTCATAAACATGCCTTTAAAGTGAAGCGGAAATCCATGTTTAAACAGTTTGAGATGACTCATGAAAGAAGCCAGACTGTATGTCTATGGAAATCATTCTTTGTCATTAGATATCTAAAACCACTAAGTCAAAAGCAACTAGACTTGATGACAAGCTACTTACTCACTGTGCTTGAGTTTGCATACACCAAATGAAATGCGGAGAATAATAGAGAATTCAGCATGAAGCCCTTTCCTGTTTGTTGCCACAGCCGTTAACTTGAGATTTGCACTCTTTTTCATGGTTTGTCTTTTTCTCAGAATGGATTGAATAATCAAACAAGATAGTTAAAGCTTTCAGGTTCAAGTGTAACTATGAACACAGAGGAGAGCCAAACATTAAGTGAACCAGTATTTAGCATGCAAACTATTGCAACTACTACAACTATACTACTGTATACTCTTAAAAGTAATGAATCAAGCCATATAATAAAGCCATATCACACATCCACTGTAACACTGTCAGATTACACTTTATGGTGTTCTTATTTGTATTTTCTAAGTATTTTGGAGATAAATATGAGATATTTGTATCACAATGACAACTGGCACATTCTCATTGGGGGCATTTTTTGCTATAAGGTCAGGAATAGATTTTCCCACCCCAATTTATATTGTTTTGGTGCAATATGCAAAACTGTTGATTACAAGAGAAAGTAAAGCCCCTGTCTTGTATCCACAAAACCCCATGGGGCGAAAGTTTGTTCTATGTCTGTAAATTGTAGCGGCCGAAAGAAATGGCATCTGTTTCCTGTGTTCCATACACCCTGATGTGGTGCGCTCCAGCTGCACACTGCAGGCGTTTTACGTATAATGCACCAGAAAAAGACAGGGTTACCACATAAAGTTAATTTGAAGATTAGCAGAATAAAATTACTATTTTAAGTATTTTCTTTTAATTGAAAATTGAAACAAGATTCATGTCATTTGATCTTCCCCCCCACCACCACCACCACCACCACCACCATCATCTATTTGCATTTTAAAATGTTTTTAATTTAAACATCACTCACAGTAACTTAATAGAACAAGTGACAGTTTCAATTGAAACTGTGTTCGTATGAGACAAAACACATGTTGGAGTAAAACTCACCTGCCTGGATATCTGCATCTAGGACATATGGATTATAATATTCTGCAATTTGATGTCTGTAGATCTCAGAATCGTACATTTCTTCTGAGTGCTGAGAGAGCAAATAAAAACATTTTCAGTCACAAGAATTCATGAAAGTAAAATCTTTAACTGGATGCAAATAACACACATTAAATAATAAAACACACCATTTGTAATTGGTAAGTCAGATAAAGCATTAGTAATAGCTGTGTTATCATTATGACTTTTTTCTTTCCACTACTCTTCTGAAACTCTGAAGAAGTTTTGAGTTTCATTTTCATGTCGCCCGTAGTATGAAAGACTTACAGCTTGTGTGCTGTATTCAAATTGAAGTAGACTCACATTAAGTCATTTAATTTGAAATAACACTTGTTGTCCATCCTCTTAACTAACAAATGTGTTTCTGTTTACTGCTGCATTCAAAAAAGAAAACTACTCAAGGAACTCCTCTAAGCTTTAGAGCTTCCTCAGAGTTTAGATAATGATATAAAATAAATAAATGATACTTACAGGCGGGATGAGGTAGCTCTCCATTCTGTATGGATGCAACATGGAGACCTCTTCTCCAACGGACCGAGTCTCAGATGCTTTGCAGGATAAAAAGCTCTCACAACCTTTCAAAACCTTTGCGGCACCATTGCACAATGTTTCAAAATTTCCTCTCACTCAACGAAAACCAAAAGATGTCTCTCCCTCTCTCTTATTGTATAGCATAGAGTTATAACCTGAGCTACACTCGGAGGCCTTCAGCTGGAGTCAAATAAAGTGAAATAAACAAGGCCCGCTGTTTGACTCTAAATTGAAAAAGGAACTTTTGACTTCTGCAAAATGTGTGTGGGTGGGAGCAATAGTGTGTGTCTGTTGAAGGTTCCTGGCCATTGATGATTGTCAGGGGAGACCATGAAGCTTCACATTTATCAGGGTCTACATACTGTCCCCTCCCTTAGCAGCCAATCGTCATCAAGTGTTGTCCTCACTGTCAGTTTCTCCTGACAGTGAGTCTCTTAACGTTTTAAGTTTGCTTGACTTTGTTTGTTTTAATTCTAATTATGGCATGCTTTGGTCTCAACAGCAGTAGAGTCATACTGTAAAAAATAGTGGTTGTTGCCCTTCAGGTCATTTATAAGCAGCACATAAGCTTTTAATAAACGGTTTATTGCACACTATAATATAGTTCTAAGCAGATATAAGGACATCTTTAAGTGCTTATTGATATTTTTGCTGATGTAATATAAATATGTCTTCATTGGAGGAAGTTATCATATATTTTGACATATACTGTACATTAATAAATACAAAAATGTCCTTATATTTGTGAACAACTATTACTGGCTCATAAATGCTAAATTGGGGGGGTTCAAGTAAAGTGTTACCAAATTCAAGACTATACAAACTTATTATGTTTACTAATATATAATTTACTATAACTATATGATGTACTGTACCTTAAAGTAGAATCAATATAAGCTTTATTGAACATGTATGTTCAAGCATACAATGAGATTGTATCTGATTTGCAGTAGCTTTCAGCTTACTTACAAACAGTTCCAATAAAAACCACCATCAGCTTAAGATGATTCTAAATCATATAAAACAAACAAACGTTTGTTTAAAAGATATAATGGAATTTACAGCTTAACAACGACAGGCTTCACTGGATATTATGGATATTATTTTTAGTTTTGAGTGTCACACTAACAGTCACGCGTCCGGGTTCTGACTGCAGACCTGAAACTGACGGACTGAAAGCTCACACTGTAGAGAAATGACTGAAACATGCTGTTTGATGATGTAAACAGGAGTTTGTTGAGGAAGAAAATCGACACGCGCACACACACACACACGCACACACGCACACACACGCACACACACACGCAGCTGGAAGATAAGATGAAGGTTCAGTATCTGTGTTGTAACCACAATGGAGCCAAATGGAGATTATCATTATCACAGATGAGATACTGTAACAACTCCTCAGTGGGAATTGAGTCCCTCTGCAACTAAGAAACTGCATAAGTCTGTTTGTTGGGTTCAGTAATGCATTGTTATGCATTATATCAGGTTTAAGGTGAGTAACCCCAGGTGAATTGGTTTTCTGAAACTGTAGGTTTAAATATGCACATGAGGCATTATCTAATGGTTGCTTTTGGTGAATTTAAGAGAAATCTATAGATGCAAGTGTCGTTTATTAAACACCTAATTGAATATTTTGAATGTTTTCTTTCCACTAGTCTGTAAAAAGAAAAGCTCTAAATTGACCAGTGATTGAAAAACAATGTTTTTGCCTGCGGTGTCTGGCCTCATTTGGTCTAAATGTTCATGAGGCCTTAACGCAAAATAAAAATTAAATATGTTGGTTTTGACAACTGTAAAAACTAAAGATACTGCATATTTCCTAGATGCAGAGATAACAGTTAAAGAGAACAGTTACAGTGCAGCACAAATCTGTGTGTATATTGTTAGCGCTGCCTGTTTAAGAGGAAGACTGCAGCATTGTGATAAGGCAATGCGCTGAAAATATTATTTTCTGTGAGATTAAAATACTGAGGTTAAGTTTATCTTCTCACCGAGGTCAGTGTGTTTATTCCCACGAGCACGAAGAGCTCAACTACACATTACAAACATGGTCAAATCGTGTTTCAAAAACTGCTTTTGTACTTTATGCAACATAGTCAGGTACAGTAATCACACAGGAATCAGAAGCTTATCAGAAGCTGCAAAATACAGTGATTATCGTTGGACATAATATTCACAATAGTTGTACTGCGTGCAGATCTATCGACAACATTAATCTTCTGATGCACATTCAATGTTACATGCTGCTTGACATAACTGTAAAATAGTTGCTTTCGATATATAATGCTGTCTTCTTGTCGGTTGTATTTTCCTTGTTGACTGATGGAAGACCATAATGGCCAGAGTCTCTGTTTGAGGAGCTGTTAAAACCACAGACTGTGGGCAACCTCAACAGGCCCCATTTTAATCACAGCTGGCTGAGCAAAACTGATGACATATAGCCTACAGTAGCATTTTCCGAGAGTATTAATACACAGAGTGAGCTGCAGCACGCCACGCACTATTTCCATCACAACTATTTTCAGTAAAGCCAAAGGATAATTCTTTTTCTGGTGACTTTTTGTTCATGTCGTGAAAGAAAATGACTGAAAAGTGTCTCGTTTAAAACACATTCTATGTTCAACCTAAATTTTGTTAAAGTTTTACTGAGTAAAATCCACATTAATTACATTAAATACTAAGTCAAGTTTATAATAATAGGGTATGTGTTAACATTGACTCAAATCTAAAACTGAAGTTTAGTAGTACGGTATCGTGGAGCTAAAAATGGTGGAGAAATATAAAGTTGCACAGAACCAAAACACTCAAGTTAAGTACAGGTACATCAAAACTGTGCTGAAGTACAGCTCTACTGATCATTTTATATAAAACACGTTATTTAAAAGAGCAAAGCAAAGCCATCCGGTGAGTCAATGAGTTATGTCAACTGTTTTTTGTTCAGATGTATCCACGTTACTTTAAGTGCGGATTGATCTGGAAAAGGACAAAGAAAAACGTATACACTGTCGATCAACTGTACTCATTTTAGTGAAGATGTTATGAACATTTATCAGGTAACATTTATACAGGTAAACAGCACCGACACCAGTGTGTGCTGGATTTTTGGGTTCCTTCACAGTCAGGCTTTTTGATCCAACGCACCTGTCTTCAAGGCAAGAACTTTGTGAAAACTGAACAAAATTAGAAATAAATGAAGTTATTATTTAACAAGACTGGATCTAATTTTCACTTTTCACTAATTGTGTTGTCCGGGTTTGATTGTTAGGCAGTAGGACTGAGGAGCTGCTTTTTTATAACATGCTTGTGTGCAGTACTTTAATTGAGAAATGCAATAAATATTTCAAAACAGCTTAAAAGAATGATTCAGTTGAGAAAATGCCTTCCTTTACCCAGCGTGGGTCAGTAGAGGTATTGATTAAAGTCAAAATAAAATATTGATTCAATCACTGCTGCATCTGCTAGCGTGTAATTAAACTGTATTTAATTCAAGTGATGTTCAGTTCAGATGTAATTTAGTATTCGATTTACAGAGCTAGACATTGACTAAACATTAACATTTAAATCTGAAATAACTATTTTTTAAATGGTATTTCTGGTTTTGTCCTCTTCTTTGATTCCGTGAAGTCTGTTTTTATACACAGATATGAACTAGTTGCAGTCTGTTTGTCTTCCTTGTGGCCTGAGAGATGAGGTACATGCAGAATACAGGACATGCAGTGACATATTATTAAATGAGGAACTGGGAACTTGTCTTTCAGATTCAGTTCCTTGAAGGTCGCCTTTAAATGAATCCATTTACGTGATATATGGTCAGGATTATCCAGACCTCCATATGGTCGGTTGCCTTGTTGCCATCCTCTGTAGGAAACAGCCTTTAAATGTTGCACTGGATGGTTACAAGAAGAAGATAAAGAGACATAGTTAAAGAATGTTAGTGTCAGTATAAAACAAAGCTGTGTATACTGACATAATTAACTGAATTTGTGTGACATATTTGACGTTATTATGTAAAACATTGGAAACTACAGGAAACAGAAGAAGGCAGATAATACTTTTGGCTTTATTACATCCAAATAATTTCCACAAAACTTCCAAAAATCAATTAGAAAGTACTGTCATAAACTGACTTGTATAGTTAAAAGTAATTGATTCATGTTAAGGCCAGAGTGTGTTTAGTCAACCCTTTTACTGGTCTCTTTCACATTCTGCAAGTAGATTACAACATCATAAAAAGACCATAAAACCTGACAGATCACGTGCAGTGCATTGTTTTCCAAAGTGTTTCCATTGGTCATGTGCATAGGATTTTACAGTGACTGTATAATTGTAGTGACATCAACTGTATTGCCAACATACACTCAGTGAGCGCTTTATTAAGTACTCCAATAACATCTAATGCATTCCAATACAACAAGTCAGCCATAGATTCTACCTTTACAAAGATGCTACTGTTCAGTTTTGATTGCTACTGTCAGAGAGGTATTCATTTAACTATATGTTTATCACAGAGGTTGTAGTGTATCTAATGTTTTGCCCTTACCATTTACAAACATACAAGACCAAGACCACTAAATATAACTACACAGTAATACACTTAGTTGAATTTACACCTTTCTGGCAGAAAAAATAGAACATTATAATCTTTACATATGCAGATCCATTAGATTGTATATAATATTATACGTGTACAGGTGTTCAGACTCCTTAAACCATGGTAACAGGGATCCAGCTTCCCATGTGTACTCATAATACAGTGGTGGACACAGTAACATGAGTACGCTTGCTAAATATTGTGAAATCCAAAACAATGGGCCTGAAAACATGTGACTCTTAAAATGCTGTTTTAGCTTTTCAACTCTGTTATGTTGACAGAAAAGCCTCATGATGTAAGCACTAAGCAGTGGTGGAATGTAACTTAATACATTTACTCAAGTACTGCAAGGTTTAGGTACTTGTACTTTATTTGGGTATTTCCATGTGATGCCTCTGTATACTTCTATTCCCAAACAATTCAGGTGAAATATTTGTACTTTTAAATCGAGATTTAGTCTTCGCTTATAGTAACAGGTTTCTAAACAGACTAAGACTTGACATAAAACATACAAAGCTCATGATGAGCTTATAAAATACAAAACATGGTGATTAAATAGATCAAACTCAGAAATATATGAAATACTTCAAATTAGTTCTACCTCGACTACTACTACAATACTAGAATGCTACTTACACATGCATCAGTCAGGGCCACTTTTCTGCATTGAGTACTACTTTTATGATCATTTTACTACAGTTTGCCAATAATGTTTACATACTTTTACTAAAAGCAAACTTTTGCTGATCAGTGGCAACTATTGCAACGAGTTTCAGGTATTGCATAATGTAGCACAATAATCATAAAGTCAGCAATCTAGCTAAGTAATGTGGGTCTTTCCCAGAGCTAGATGAGGAGATCGATACCACTTTCATTTCTCTACAATAAATATGAAGCTAGGTTAGCTTAGCACAAAGAATAGAAACAGCTAGCCTGGCTCTGTTTAAAGTTAACAGAATCTGTCAACCAGCAGCTATAAAGCTAACTTACTAACATGTCATATCTAAATCGTTCATCATTTGTAAAATAATCAAACTGTAAAAACAGCATGTTGTGGTATAAGAGGGATTTATGTGTGAGATGATTTCTTGGCCTGGCGCACATAATGTAAAACGTGTTAGTGAGCTTTAAAGGTGTTGGTAGACACATTTTGAACAGAGCCAGGCTAGCTGTTTCCCCTATTTCCAATCTTAAGCTAAGCTAAGCTAACCGATGCAAAATAACAAGCCAGTATAAAAAACACTGACTATGGCCAGAAAAACTATAAAGTGCTAAGGCAATGGATTGCCTTACGCTGAGCAGGTGTCCATGTTATTGTGTCCACCAGCAGTTACTGAATGGACCACTCTCATAAACAACACATCTGACGAGATAAACAGTTTCAAATAAAGTTGGCAGCGTTATTATATTTGTTTTGAAGTGTGACACACTGTGAAGTTCCATACATGTGTCCTGCAGCAGCGCTGACCGAGTGCTGCTTTCTGGTTTGGTACCACCACAGGGTGTAACTAAGCACTTCACAGTTTTCCATCAGAAAGCAGTCACAAGATACATATCTTTGATGGCTGAAGCCCTCACAGGCACGCAAACCGTTACATTGGCACCTCTTACTACACAGTCACATACTGTGGTCCCTCGAGTCTGTGGGCCTGCTGTGTGGAGGTGTCAATGTTCTCATCAGTATCTTTGTATGCACTTATTTTGAGAAGCTACACACATTCAGAAGGAAGCACTGCTCATACTGCTACTTAACACTTCAAAAACAGGGATTATAGAATGAAAAACGTTGGTTATTTACTGTGGTCTTCCTTATTAACTGTCAGCAAGACAGACCAAAGCCAGAGTCATTTCTCAACAGTCCTGGATACATTTATTGTGCTGTTATACATATTTTTCTGCTGACATTCAGGGTTTTTCTCAGACATGTGGAGTCTCCCTCGATTCAGTATCATAAGATTCACAGTGCAGGGTCATGAGATTGTGCCAGCACAGCCTCACAGAGGGGAATGACGCGCATGACCACTGACTGTGGAAAACAGGATACAGGCTACGTCGCAACAGGATGTGTTGCACTCCTCCTCTGCAGAACATCAGTTTGACCAGAATGACTGCAGGTTGATGTCCACACTCTGTAACTCCTGTGGCAGTATGGAAATTTCGTAATCGTCTTCGCTCAACATTTGTTCTGAGCTAGTTGAGTAATTCAGTTAAAAAAGAAAGGTTTTTTTTTTTTTATCTGAAAAGCAACATGTAGACTGTACTATTCTTCACATTAGATGCATAGATACAGATAATAACTTACTTTGTTAATTGTGTATAGCAACCAGTAACCAACCAAAAGATAACTGAAACATTTCTTGTTGTCTGTGCATTTTAAGTAAACACAATATGTTTCAGCCTTGCACAGGGAAAAAAATGTAAAGATTTAAATTGCTTTACGTCAGGTCAAACCTTAAAGATATAACATTTGAGGACCAAATTTATAGCAGCAGAATCTCTATTTATCTATCTGTTTATATCTATGGTTGAGTTAAGCAGACTATTAGTAATAAACTAATCTAATTTAAGACTTGCATGAATTCTTACAAAAGTTAACACAAAAGCAAACAAACAAATGCATTACTAGAAATAAATAGAAGTAAATACTGTAAGTAAACTGTAACACTGATTTATCAGCACAAAAACTCAACACTGTATACCTACAATACACAAAGTAACACTAAAACACCATCTCGTGTCAGTGTGCTTGTATAAGGAAAGTCAGGAAACGCCCACAATCTCACTCAACAACCGTCTTACCGTCGCCGTCTGTACAACATCCAGTGATGAGGAGTAATGGTGTCCACAGGGGAGTTGTTGAACTACTGGAAGCAAATTGCCAAAGGTGGTTGAAAAATGCAGGCTTTCTATATATCTCTGAATTAGCAGGGGAACTAAAAACTTCCTTAATTCTACCAATTTAGGTTGGTACCATGAGCTTCTTCTTCTCCTTCTTCTTCTTCCTTATTAAAACAAGAAGGTGACAAACATTTCCTACAAACCAAGTTTTTAAGGCAGTGAATCTAGTGTGAACTCCTGACGCTGATGAGTTCAGTGCATTCGGTCACATCTTTACATCTTCAGTCCAAAGACGGTGGCCGCCATAAGGCTTAAGTGCTGAACGTATATCACTATTTTTAATTTGCCGTATATTAATTACCAAACTCTCAATGACACAATGAAATTGTGTCAACAATGCATGTCCACTAACACTTTCTATGACGCCCATATCTATAACGCATTATAAACATATTTATAATGTGTTCCAATCCACTAATTGCACACTACAATACATTGTAATATTTTTATAATGTATTATAACCACTGGTATACTGCATTATAAATGTGGGGCTTTAAGTGAAGTAATGCAATTTGTGAGGATTAGGCAGATAAAATATATTACAAGCTTGTTATACAGTAAATCACTATACTATAGTGATTATTTGTTTAAGTAAAGTGGAAACAATATCATTAAATCAGTAAGTGACCTTATAAGTCATTATACAATGTTTTATAATGTTATGAAGAACTATGAATATTTGAGTCCTTATAGCTATGATACAGTGAAATAAGCATAATACAATGCATTATAAGTATGTGTGTAATGTATTTTAGACATGGGCATCATAGAAAGTGTTACAAAATCTTTATATTTTCATTAGAGTATAATGTATCATGATGTTTTTCAACAGAAGGTACTTGTTATAATTTATGAACTATATTTAAAAAAGCAGAGTGATAGAACATGCTATATTTCATTATGTATTTACAGAATTGTGAAACGAGGCATGCATTTGGGTGTGACTAACATATCCTATTTTGATAATATTGTGACGAGTGTCACAGTAGATGTAGCACCCCTATGATATACAAAGCTACAAATAAATAACAAGCATTCAGATCCGCTCATTCATTTCCACTCGATCTCACTGAACGAATGAGACAAGCTCATTGTAACAACGGAACATGTCGCTACAGTACCATGGTACCATTTTGTGTCCAGACCAACTTACACAAAATAAAACCACCTTTCATCTGCAGGAGCTGCAGGGAGACAACATGTTTTTAAAGATACTGAAATGTTTGCTCAAACATAATACATTGCAAAGAGTTTTTAGAAGTATGCACTATAACCCATGATCATGTAAACAAATAAGCAAACTTTTGAAGTTAACAATATGTGTATGCTGTATGTTGTAAAATTACTGAAAAAGAAACTGTTATTAAGAACTAAAGTGAGCTTGGTAAACATTATCTCATGGGATTGTGTGAGAAGGTTTGCTTATGCATATGAAATTGGCCAGCTAACAATGAAAACAGTTGAATTCCAGTGCAGCGATGAATGCAAATTGTATCTAATTCAAAAAACAGAAAGACATGTGTCAGATGATTTATTGCATATTGGCACCTCTGCAGGCCTCATAACAGTGTGAGCCTTAAATTACCACAATAAATTGTCACTTTGACAAGCAATGCAATTTTGCGGTGCACGATCTGAGCTGTCAACGGGCACAACATCATCAGTGAGCCTGACAAGCAATCCAGCAGCATCTACATGGTTCTATTAGGCTAAAGTTGGATCCACGAGTGGGCTTTTAACTAAATGCATTCTGGTTAACGGTGGATGGACTGTCCACAGAATGGGCCCATGCTTCCTGGCTGATAGTCACCAGAGGTTTCAGTGGCCATACTGTGTTTCACAATGACATGGAACGGTGGCTTGACATGCCTGCGAGGGGACATCCAGCCCTCTCACTTCTTATTCCTGATTCCTCATTTTCTCTGGGCTCCACAAGATTCAACTATCAGACAAGGCTGTGGGTATTATTAGACAAGGGTGAATCACAAGGCACATGGACACACACACACGCACACACACGGTTCACATGCGAAAGATACTTTTTTCAATTTTTTTACACAATGCAGCACAACAGTAGGCCTAATCTGTTGTCTCAATCTATTCTAATAACATTTGAGTTTTATAACATCTTTACTCACAAACAACACGCACTTAAAAACGCACATTTACCCATATACACCCATATAAGGCTTTGGGTCCCTATCCCACCAAACAACCAAGTTCCTCTTTCTTTTGTATTGCTCAAGTCAGACGAGGATGACTCAGTGCAGATATTAATCATGTTTTTTTTCCCGTTATCTTCACATCTGACTCTGCTAAGTTTGCTTGTCAGAAACGCAGTCAACAAGTCTATTTTTAAAAATCTGAGAACTTAAAGATTGGGTAGACTTCTTAAATGTTAAAAACAACATGCCTCGAGAACACCGTTTTCCTCCGACAATGTTGCTGAACGGAGTTAAGAGTGTTAATTATCATACATTTGTACATTTAAAACAATTCATCTTATCTTTATGTCAGTGTTTTACAGTTGATCTAGAATGTGTCAAGTAGTCTTACTTTAACTCAGGAGAGACTGCTGACCTATGTGTGTTTAGCTACAAGTGCAAAACTAATTTAAAAAGCAGATGGATTGTAATTGCTGTGGTAATATAATGATTCGTTTTCTTGACTTTTGTCAGGGCAATATGTCACACGATAATTTATGCAGTGAACTCCTGTCAAATGCACCACCTGCTGGTCAAGCCGTTAATTAAGGAAATGTATTGTACTGTTGGACCTTGGGTGCTCTACTACAGGTGAGGTGGGGATATGGTCCTGAACACATCGGGACCATAACATGGGAGCAAAGTGCTTGTTATGGACCTTGACAGACTGTATATTCAAAAACAGTTACTTTTATAGTTTTGCTTTTACAGTTACTTTGAATGATTGACCATTTTCAAACTGTTTTTGTTTAAAAGACAGTTTAAGAGAAGAAGATGAAAGAAGAACTACCAATAGATAATTCATAAAACTGCTGCACTCGAAGTAAATGTCTTGCATTCATTCAAAATCCGACCTCAGTAAAAGTACAGAAGTAATGTAAAATTCACGCAGGGGAGCAAGATGAATCTGATGGGTTGTGAGATTATCAATGGGGCAGGATGGAAGACAAAACAACGTTCTAATACACAAATATATATTAAGGTTTTTTTTACTTTTCTCTGATATTTTCCTTTTTTTGACACATTAAATAAGCTGGATCAGTTATTTAAAGTTACTTCAAGGAACTTTCATTTTGTGTTGATTTTGGCGGTCCCTGTGGACAAAAGTGGTAGTGTTTCTGAGCATCAAAGTCCCTTTGGAAAACCTTAAATTTTACTGCAGCAGGGTCTGACAGTCTGACCCGCTCAGTTCTGGTCCTCCCTTCCCTCCACAGGCCCAGCAATGAAGCCTACACTTCCAGCAGCATGGTGTCGGTGTTGGGTCCCAGAGGAGCAGCAAGGCAAAGCTCTGCTCCTGGCCGGAGGAGGAGAGGCTGCTGTCGGGCACTGAGCTCTCCTCCTCCCACCGGAGCTCCTGACAGCAGGCCAGAGGCCCCGCTGGAGCCTGAGCTGAAGGAGTGTCTTGGGAACCTGCATGATTTTGTCTAATTTCACAGAGAAGCCGACCCGATGGCACCAATTACAAGCAATACGCTTACTATATAGAAAAAAACAACATTCTAGCTGATGGTCTTGTTTACTTATGTAGGCCATAGAGGCTTCAGTGTTACATTGGCACTGTTTCACAACCAGTTAAAATTTCCTCACAGTAACTTTAAATGAAACCAACTGAAAAGGTCAGAGGATAAATGTCTCTTTAGTGGAACTCCTAATAACGTATAGACATCTGAAACATGACCAGAAGCACCAAGTAAACAGGGTATGTTTTTATGGGGTCACAACCCATAAAAGGTTGCAAACCAGCGGTTCAGTCTTTGTCAATGCATTGTTTTGCAAGCTTACCATATGTTTCTTTATGTAACATCTTAATCTGTGATGTAACTAACAACTCCAGCTGTCAAAAATATGTAATGGAGTAAAAAACATAATATTTGCCTCTGAAATGTGGTACAGTAAAAGTATGAACTGTAACTATTAAAGTACAAGCATACTTTAAAATTGTTCTTTACTACAGTACTTGTGTAAATGTACTTTTCACTTGTGATAAAATCTCTTAGTGTCGATACATGAAACATGTTATATATTATATATATTATATAATGTTTTTTTTGTGGGGGGGTGTCTCACTTGATGGTAAGTTGGTCTTGTGATTTATGTATTTTTTACGTCTAACCAGTATTTCTCTGAGCCAAAGAAGATTCCACATTGAGACAGTGATGTATATCATATGAAATACCTCAAATCTGACGAGAAGAGGTCTGTAATGAAGTCCAGCATGGATTCATTTTAAGGGGTCATTGAAATAAAAAAAGTTTTGCAACCTAGATTTGTCAATGACTGCATCTACTTTGGCTGATGATTTGTTGGATAGGTTGGTTCCTCAGTCCTTTGAATACTCAAATTGGGAACCCTATGTTTTGATAAGCCTTAAATAGTAGACTTACTTTTGTAACTTTTACAACACTGTACACCTTAGTTACAACCATTGTGCAAAACAGGTGTTACTAATAACACTAACGAGGGCTCTGTTTTAACCAAGTGTCCCAGTGAGCTGTGAGAGTGTCACAATATTTACACCTGTGTTTTTTCTACCGCAACATGTGAAAATATCTTCTTTGGAAAAGCCCAGGGCTATTAATATTAGATAGAACTGAATTCATCTGAAAGGACATGTTTGTGACCAAGACCCTCAGTATACATAGTACACTTTGTTGTATAGACAGACTGGGTAATGGAACAAAGGGAGTACGAAATTACATATGATGGCGCAAGCTTACGGTCAATGTTGTCCTGAAGGCCCCATCTGAGTAGACTGTTGCTGTCCAGTAGGTTACCTGTTGGGAATTATGAGAACAATACTGTAGTGAAAGGGGTTTTAAGTGTTAGGCTGCTAATACAAATTACAAGTGAGTATGATGAACTGAATTAAAGGAATACATCACACACACACACATTTGGAACAGCTTCTAGGACTGGGATATATGGACATTTTCTGGTTTAGTAAATTCCTTTATTCAAATAAAACTCTTTTTGGGACTCAGAAAGCCAGTTCGATTCCCCTGAAACTTTGTTTCAAATTCCCTATAATTAACCCAGTTGTTTTATCCTGCGATTTCCAATTAAACTAGACCGGCCTTATGCTAAAAATCACTATGACCTTTATGACTGTGTGTGTTATTGTGCCTGAATGTAAACATCGACTACTTCAGCTCGTGTGTAAGAATGCATTGGGTTCCTTCTCTCCTGTTTCTTTCCCACCATTTCAATGAAATATAACAAAACTCTCCTCCTGGGGGCTTCTCCTGGAGTTCTTGGGGCAAAATATTACGTTAACGTTACTTCCTGAAATCTTTGGTGGGGCGGGATCCATGTCCCGTCTCTCCTCTCCTGTTTATACGGGTCCCCCCCCCCTCCAGGATCCTGACACGTGGCTGTTTTGGGGAGCCGTGGTGACCGACAGTTACTCCTGCAGCGAGCGGATCCCTGCCCTCCGCATCTGGGACTCTGGTGAAACTCAGCGGAGCCTGCCTTCCAGTCGGCCTGGATGGCAGGGACACACTGGTGCAAATCCTGCAGAAACTACAAGGTATTAAAACATTACATGTCGTTATTTGATTTTTTTTCGACCCCTAAAGTTAGCACTAACTTACTCAAAGTGGCGCTAGTGTTGGCCGTTTTCGTTTGTTTTGCCGTGATTTTGTGTGTGAGCTAACGTCTGTAGCAGACTGTGGGACGTTGCAAGGCTCTGCATGTTTACCAGCTAACGTTAGCTTGCTAACTTTTACGCACAGAGTTAGCTACCGTTAGTTCAGTGTGTCTTTTGTCAAACGCACGGGGTTTCAGTGGGACGTTACTTCGCCGCATTGTTAGTCAGTTTAGCACCGTGGCGCTTCAGTTGTCTGTGTATTTTGTATTTAACGTTAGTTGACGTTATCGTGTATTGTTTGTGAGTTAACTGATCCTCCATCTGTGCTGCGTACTGACAGGAAAATGATGAGCAGCAGATGCGTTCAAACACTTATTAATCCCCGATGTTACGTTATATCGCAACATTTACGGCAGAAGATGATTAACAGTTGCAGTGAGGTTAACGCTACTTAAACTTTTCACTGTAGCCCGACGGTACCCTTTTAAAGGAGCGTTGGCAGACGGCTGCCAACAGGAAGCACGCACTGGACTCTGGTACTTCTGGATTGTTCTTTCCCTGGCGCAACTTCACTTTTAACGCAATTTAAGCATGTGTCGGCAGCTGGCCATAGTAACAACAATTTACATCTGGTTGTAGTTAAAATATATATATATATATTTTTTTATTTTTATTTTTATTTGGGTCAACCAAAAATGCAAGCACGCCTATTCCAGCCTATCAATTGCGAGGATGTGCTGCTTTGTCTAATCGATGTGAAATAATGATGAGTTGCAGACTTAACTTCATGCTTATGTAAAATGTTCCTACGTGTTAGAGAAGGTGCAGGGGAGGCCTGTTTGTCTGAAAGTGTGCATCTCTTGCAGCATTACTGGTTGCAAGTGCTTTCTGGACCGTGGGACGGATGAAAGGTGGAAGCTGTGGGAAGCCCAGCTGGGCTGTAGCTGCTCTGTTTATCCCTGTTACCCTGCTGATGCTGACCTCCGGGGGGGCATCAGGCAGCCACAAGATGACACAAACTTCGATGGCACATGCAACAGCCTCTGCTGCAGGACCGGGCCCCAGCCTGACCGATTACCTCCAAGCAAACATCTTATACAGCGAACAGTTTCACGTGTGGCTCTTGTCCCTGGCGGGCTCTGTTGCTGTTGGCCTCAGTGGGATTTTACCCCTTATTGTCATTCCCATTGAAGCTGGAGCAGCCCTCAAAACAGAAGGTAAGAGATGGCCACATGTAGCCTCAACTTGCATGTGAATTACTCACAATACGATACTATCACACTATTATCCTTAGAGCAACATTGATAATGCACATAGAAAATTCTGTTAATGTATGGCAAGACATGTATCAATGATGCATCATGATATCTCTGTAAAAAGATGCCCTTTTAAGTTGGTTGTATAATTTTTTGAAAAGCAGGAATCAGTCAGTACATGTCAACATGAACACAAATGGTGCCATGTGAAGATCAAACAGCTATAAAATAACAAAAAGACTTCAGTGTTGAAAGCAGAAGAGTCCAGAGTTCAAATTTCTGCAGTAAAATAAATATTTCAGCCTCATTGACCTATTAAGTATATACGTAAGATGCCAGCTCTTTAGTGGCTCCGTAATAAATCTGCGCGCTCCACACCCTCTAAAGGGGGGAAAATAACCCCAGTGAGTTCAACAAGTGGTTCTGCTGGGTCTGAGTCAGCCAGTCCGAGACACAGCTGCACCTCCTTTGGCATTTGAACTTCCTGGAAAAATACTTAAGGCATGAGCTCCATTGCATATTTTTCTGCATAAACATGCCTTAAAGTATAGATGAGACTGAAGGCTGAAGGATTTCAATTTACAGGGAACTTTTACTTAATTTTCTTTTGTTCAGAAGCAAGAGCTGCGTGTTGTACTGAATGGCAACAATGTCAGACTGTCAGTTGAAAGGTCCCCCAGTTCCACACCAGAGAAAGATTGAATATAAATATACAGTGGAAAACAAATAATTAAAAAAAGTAATTAAAAGCAATTTGGATATGTTGTCAGGCAAGTGAACCCGCAAAGTGCGTCTCAATTCACCTGTTTTTATGTGAATTTTCAATTTGCGCATGAGAGAAACTGAGCGGAAACACTTCACCAACCAGACCAGGCAGGTCAGCCTGAGGCCTGCCGCCTCTTGATCAGCCCCACCCACAGGAACGTGGCATTCCAGATGTATTTTAGGCCGTGGGGTTTTCAAGTGCAGTCCTGACCGGAGGTTAGTCGTTACTGAGGAAACTCCTAAAGCAGAAAACAAGTTCTGTGGAGCACATAATCTCTGTGTATATTAGTAGCCTGAGCCAGAGCCACTGTTTTGTGGATTTGTGTGCATCATGTTTAACTTGTTAATTTTTTTTAAATTAATCGGTTGAAACGGTGCCATTTTATATAAAAAAAATCAAAGAGGAAGTAACCTTGGTGCTAAAAATAAAGACTATGTCACAAACTGTCCTAAAGTCAGTGACAAAACAGTGAATCACACATGAGATAAAATAGAAATATGTATGTTAATCGGGTAGATCAGTAATAAATACAGAATAAGGATGAGTTAAGTGTGTGATGGGACGGGTGCAAACAAAGCACAACACCGTAACCAAACCAGACGGTGGAGTGGAGGCCTGGGAGGAAGCAAAGATAAATAGGCTAAGGCCAAATTTCCTCGGGTGTAGGCAGATTCCTCATGTCCTTTCCCACTCTGCCCGTTGGCTCCTGAGCCAGGAAGCCAAACCAACCACACAAGCAACAGGCAGACAGAGGGATGTCACAATCACACAAAACCAATCTGCAGTTCTTAATTAAACACAGTATTCAGTAATTGCGACCCTTTTTCTCTTCTCTCCTTCCCTGTTTCCTCAGCTGTGGGCCAGAGGCTGAAGCAGCTCCTGAGCTTTGCTATTGGCGGTCTTCTTGGTGATGTATTCCTTCACCTCCTCCCTCAGGCATGGGAGCTCTCTCGCTCTTCAGGTGGGTCTCCTTTCCACTAATACCATCGCCACCTTTTGTATTTTAATTATTTTTCATTTCTCAGACCCCTCTTAAATACATGAGAATAAGATATTTATATTTGATTACTAGTTCACAAACGGCAAAGACTGGTGTAGTGTCAGTAAACCTTATTTGAGAGCAGTAATTCCTCAGATATCCTTTCATTTTAAAATATATTAATCATGCATTACCTTTCTTTCAAACGCAAATATGCCATTACATTTACTATGTTTATTAAATGCAACTCTTGGTTTAAGTTGTTGTTTGTAGCACTCACCCATGTTGTAGCTCGGTTTTCACTTATACATTTGCTCATTCAGTCTTGTTTGGATCTCTCTGCTTTCATCCTAGCTGGTAAACACAACCACTACATGACCCAGGGCTTGTGGGTAATCGCTGGCCTGTTGGCCTTCCTCGTCCTGGAGAAGATGTTCCCAGACCAAGGAAGCCACGAGGATCCCTCATCAAATTCAGACATGAATTCTAACTCTGCTGTAAGTGTTTCACCTGAAATATCTTCAGAAGAAATGTTAATACCAGCCTTCACATATTTTTGTTTTCATAAGTATGCTTGGTCTGCATATTTCTAACAGTGTTTTGGTGACTGTAGCATCAGATGACCTACTGTCCAACCAGCCTATCAAAGATCTCCTTGGACAGGGAAGAATTTAAAAGGAATAATTTGATTATAATAATTTTCTTGCGAGAGTTTGATGAGAAAATCAATACTTCTGTCACATCTCGTTGTCGTCGTGAGGATGCCAGGCAGCTGGAGACTCCGGGATGTTACTGCGCCCAGACAAGAAATAATCCAGCACATAAAACCACAAGCAGTTGTTTTTACACTAAGGTTTTTGTTCAGATTAAACAAATGAGAGATTGTCATTTTAATTACTGAGATTTAGATTTTGTTAAGCATGGACAAAGCCAGGCTAGCTGTTTCCCCCTGTTTCAAGTCTTTGTGCTAAGCTAACCAGACAGACATAGAGAGCGGCATCAATCTCTTTCATCTCAGTCTTGGCAAGAAAGCAAATATGCACGTTTCCCAAAATGTCAAGCTATTCCTTTAACATCCTCTTAGTATGAATAGTTATGAAATGGATCTTTATCAATGAGCAAACTAATCTTTTATATTATATTTATATGTTTATATTTATTATTTAATTAGTGTGTTAATTTGTGTCTTGATGAGCATCAAAGTTGTTTGGAAATTAATTTAAAATAGTGACTCTGCAAGATTGATGATTAACATTTTAACGCATGACTTCTTTGTTGACAGTGACTGGCCGGTTGCAGTATGTTTGTAAAGGCGGTCTCATCCTCCCTTTGTATTACCAGTGATGGGTCGGGGGATGGGGGGGGGGGGGGGATTGGACGATTGGAATGCACGGCTCAGCTCCTCCACTAGAGTCTATTTATAGTGCCGGGGTGAAGCAGCTGCTTTAGTCATTTCAGTGTCCACCGGAGAGCACTCAGCTTGTAGACAGAGGCAACAATAGAGTGTGACAGTGTGTGAGAGAGACAGAGGTGATACCTATTTTTCCTTTTACAACACTGTGGGTTTAGGCAAATCTTACCAAAATGTGCAAGGACTGTCACGAGCTGCACTTCTTTTTACTCCAATTGGGTCATTGTTTTTGATGGATGCATCATGTGGGTGGAGAGCTGCAATGTTTATTGTAAGAGATTCTATCACTTTCGCATTTTTAGCTCATTTTAAATGAGGTGTACTGCAGTGGTAATTTAGCTCCAATCTCAGCCCCTCCCAAAAAATCATCAGGCTTCATTACTTCCTCATGCTTCAATCATAGACATGGAGAAAACATTTCCTTGCCGCGACCAGAAGACAGCAGGCTATTTCCCTCTCACTTAATTTGACTATCAGTCTAAATGGCAACATAAGTGGTTTCTGAATGAGGGAACAAGGAAGTTGGCTGTTCTCGGAAAACGGAGGCTATAGCCTGAAATGTCTCTTCTCTTATATTCAAATTAGAAACATGTTGAGCAGTGTTGGAATTTATAGGTCATCTGTAATGTCTGAAAAAATAAGGCAAAAGTACAAATGACTGCTTATTCCTGCATATGTAGGAAGTTGGGGAAATAATTCAACATAACAGCTATTGAATTCAGGCGACCATTAACTTAACTGTTTTTGGTAAGAGTGGTGTGGTTTCCTTACGGGAAACGAGCCCTTCCAATGGCATTGTACTGGTGGTGGACAGTGATGGGTAATAGGAACAGAAAAACATGTTAAACTATTAAAATGTCTTTAAAAATAGAGGTTGGGGTTGTGGTTCACGTGGGGACATGTTTATTTTTTCCTTGATTTTCTTCCCTTTTTCTCCAGTCGCAGTCTACTTCAGCTTTCAGTGGAAAGGCATCGGCATCAGTCAGAAATGGGCACCATGCTGAGTCATGGAAATCCTCCAAGCAGCAGAGTCTGCAGGAAAGATCAGAGAAAATCAAGGTAATTCTGACAACCAAGACATTTCCCAGTTAACAAGACAGACAGAAAATGTATTTCTTTTTTTTTTTTAAAGAGACACCACTGGGGGTAAATGCTTGACATTGGTTGGTTATGCAAGAGATGTATTTCTTGCTTCTTCAAGCCTCCAAACTGATTCATGTAGTTCAGTTCATAACCAGCAACATAGTTGGCTCAATTAAACCAAAATCAGAAAGATAAACTGGCTATTTTAAATGTTACAGTGCATCCCTCTCTCAAGACTGAGGGTCTTTACCTTTAAACTGTGACCCCTGTATGTTCTCGGCCACGTCTCACAGTGTCAGCAAATCCTCTGCACTGCCTTATACATTGCATATTTGCACGTTTTTTTTATCTATACTATTTTAGCCTTTTTTTTTTTTTCCAATCCATATTTTTCCCATAAGTAGTTTAAGCACGCCACATTGCATCTCACCACATACATTACTTGTATGTGCAAATAAACCTTTGAATCCTTTACACTGAATTTGACTTGGTAAACATTCGCACCACTTTATTTAAAATAAACAAACAGCTTCAATCGGAAAAGAGGGTGGGTTACTAGTGACATCACACATTTAATTCTGATAAGCAATCCATCACCTTTTAGTTTGACTTCGGCGGTGTTTATCTCCAATCAAGCTCCGAGAGGGTTAGATAATACGAAAATAAACGGCAAACTTCCACTCAAGTAGCACATCTCGGTGAAGTTTTTTTTACCAATACATAATAAATCACCTCAATAGCCAATCAGGAAAGTGAGACTGATTTAACCACATTACCACTTCAGGATCACCAAAATGTTTTATTTATTTCCAATAAAACTTTTCTAAAAAGTTAACAAAAAACCTATTTAAACCGTTATTATTTTGATTGAGACTTCCAAAAAAGAAACGTATCATGAAGAAATGTCCTGAATAATCCTTTCACCCGTCCATTCCCTTTACTCATCCTCGTCAGGGTTGCAGAGGTTTGCAGCCTCTCCCAGCACACGTTGGTTGAGTGGCAGCGTACATCCTGCACAATTCAACAGTTTATTACAACAATAAAATTGCCCCAGAAATGGCCCATCACCAGCAGCTGCTCTTTGTTTCCTGAGAGGAACGGATCATTTGCTGCCGCACTTTAAAGGGGTCAGACTACAAAGCAGGGAGTAATTTTAGCTGACACCGAAAAACAACCAGGATTCTGTTACGAAAGAGAATGTTGTGACTGATGTATGATCAGATTCCTCTTGACCATACTCGTTGTGGTTTCGACTAATCGAGGGTAACATGAGTAACAGTGGCATTGTGTTTGTGTGTCACAGACCAGTGGATACCTAAACCTACTGGCCAACTGCATCGACAACTTCACCCATGGACTGGCTGTAGCAGGAAGTTTCCTGGTTAGCAAAAAAGTAAGAACTCACAACCTAAGAATCAATCATCTTAGAATGCTTGTATTTCTCATTCAAATGTGGTTCACACGAGAAAAAAGACATTTGTTGTCATCAGTGAGTGAGAGCACCCACATTGCTGTGCTTTATGTTGCTCGTAGGCTTTGTCTTTAGTAAAGATACAGTCTATAAATTGAGTTTGAGGCTTGTCATAATTCTTGGGAACAACACCTTCTTTGCGAGTACATTGTTCGGCAGCATAGGCTCGATGGCGGAGCAGCAGACCCGTCGTATCAGCAGCCCCGCCGTCTTAAAAGCGAACCCGCTCAGTGCACTTTCATTTCAACATTGATTTAAAACAAACTTTTCCAGTTTGCTACTTATTCTTGCTGCGTCATCTGACAGGCTTGTTCAAAAATGTGCACTTTAAAGTGCAGTAACATGTATTTGCGTTGCTTCAGTAGGTTAGTGTATATTTGGAGCTGTGGGAAGGAGAGCATCCAGCTGGAGAGACATAAGGCTAGCAGCATGAACTATGGATCAGTGTGCCAGAGAGGAAGTTCTCAAACATACACATACAAGACATCTCACCGGTGTTCTCTGTTTACTCCCTCGCACATTTATCACAGTATTTGCCATGATAAAAATACTGTATGAAAATGATCTGTATCAATGCAGCGTTGGTTAAATATGAAGATTCATTGTAAAATACTAATACATTTCTTACTTACTATAATTAAGTCTTTGACTATTATCTCCTAAACATTTTTAACCTTTTCAAAATTAAATTTTCAAGCAAAGGATGATACAGAAAAAAAGTCAGTAAGCTATATTATATTGCCAAATGGATTTTTTCGGCTATATTTTCTACTCTTCTAACTGTAACTGGTTTGAGCTTTGAGTT
Organism: Anarrhichthys ocellatus; assembly: GCF_004355925.1. Taxonomy (NCBI): domain Eukaryota; kingdom Metazoa; phylum Chordata; class Actinopteri; order Perciformes; family Anarhichadidae; genus Anarrhichthys; species Anarrhichthys ocellatus. Next base: position 11,544,302 of record NW_022280036.1, on the reverse strand, counting down.
CACTGACATGTAGATATCCAATAGCGTCTCATCTACATGTCGTGTGTGTGTGTGTAAGTACGCTCTGTACACACTTGATAGGTCTCATCATGCTCTTCATGAAGGATTATAAACACTTTTAAAGACCTTAAGCTGTCGCAGCTTCACAGCTCTTTAGGCTGCTCAGAGTTTGTACTTTGTCTCTTACATTTTCCCTCTTTACACTATGCACTGCCAGCTTAACATATAGAGCTTATCACTTCACTCAGGTGCTGTCAAGGATGCATTTGTCATATATTTTCCCTCTGTTACTACTGAGCACATTTCTTTACTACGTAAGACAAAGCAGTGTAAATGAAACTTCTCTTGCAGGTTGGGTTCCTCACCACCTTTGCTATCCTGCTCCATGAAATCCCCCACGAGGTGAGATACAGAGTCCTGGGTTAAATTGTTTATATGATTTCTAAATATAAAGACTTGAGGTTCACTTGACGGTTTCATGTTTACATAGCAGAAAGTATCAGACTGCTAGAGTGCTTGTAAACACGCTAAATGTTTAACCATTCCTCTGCTGGGGGAAATGTCCCCGTCTGCAGGTGGGAGACTTTGCCATTCTTCTGAGGGCCGGGTTTGACCGGTGGAGTGCCGCCCGCATGCAGCTGTCCACGGCGCTGGTCGGTGTGTTGGGAGCTTGCTTCGCTCTGTGCGCTCAGTCACCAAAAGGCACAGGTAAGATTCTCGGCATACATACAATCAAACCATTTCACAGTTGCCAGAATGATGCATAAGTCTTTCCTATTGATTCTAGAAAATGCCACTGCTTGGATATTGCCTTTCACCTCAGGAGGCTTCCTCTACATAGCCTTGGTGAATGTGGTGCCTGATCTGCTAGAGGAGTCCAGTTTAAGGTATGCACATTTGTGCGTGTTCACATTACAAACACAATGGGGAGCCACTTATTAAAACATGGCTCCGTAGTGCTACTAGTGGCCAAAAACTCCACAGGGTACCTTTTAACCTGTTCTGTATTGTTGGAGTTGAGACAGTGGATGTAAGAATATTGTCTACCAACTGAACTTTTGAACTATATGTCCTTGATTCTGTTTGAATCTGTGCCCTTTTTTTTTTTTTTTTTTACCAGGCAGTCTCTACTGCAGATCCTGCTCATTTTCTGTGGCGTGGCTGTCATGGCTGTGCTCTCTGCCATTGTTAATTGAACATGGAGGAAACCCGTCTCTCGCCTTAACCAAACACTAAAACTCTGCATTCTCCACCAACCCCTTTTTAATCCGGTACCTCTCATTCCTGGAAACATGTTACACTAAAACAAATGTCTGACAGAAGAACGTCACTTTATGGATGGAAGACCTTCTTGATCTGCAGACAAGACATTTGTGCAGACACTTTAAAAATGTACCAAACTAAAACATCACTGGAACTAAGAGGGTTTGTATAGATCTCTGTTACCAAATTGTCTTATATCGTTGATCAGACAATCATGTTGTTTTACACAGGTACACCTGACGTACCAGCTCAACAGAGCAGGTATTATTATTGGACTCTACGAGGGCGTCCTTTTTTTAAAATGTATTAAACACTAAATTGTTTAAACATTGTATATATTGATATTTTTCTGATGTAGCTGCTGTATATTTATTAAAAATTAGACAAGCAACCTATAGTTTTATTAGATGTGCACTACCGCCAAGCAATCTTTTTGCCTTGTTAAGATATAAGTGCCAAGAAGTCGGGATGGTCTGTTACACCAAAGTACAGTTTCTTTATGTTTTGTATCTTCTTCACACAGTCCAGTCTGCACCTTTTGATCTCTGCTTGACAAATAATAATTGCAATAAAGTTGAAATGAATTGATGAAAAAGATTGGTACTGTTTGTTAATAATCAGCTTTATACTGTTGCCAAGAATTCAGTGAGACGAGGGACAAATAACTATTAGAAACATCACCATGCAGGATTTTTCATAGCATTAAGTTTCCATCCCTGGAAAAAAAACATGTAAATTTCATATAAAGAAAAACTGCTGTTTATGAACTTTACAACAAAAAGACCACACATACTAGCAGACAATTAGTATGAAGAACTGTAACACGGGTGTGATAATGATCTCAGTGGGATTAGGATATCTTGATATTGATTGGTGGAGCTGTGTCAAGGTGCTGAGGCAGCCCAGTGTGTTGTGACCTCACTGCACAAAAACCTGTCCACCATGAGCATATTTTTACTGCAGAGATCCTATGCCTAAAATGTCATATGGGAGTCGGGGGATGGGGGGGGGGTATTGATTGTGTGTTCACACTTGTCCAATTTCAACACAGTCTGTTTGGCAAGCTTCTGTTGCCATAACGACTCCACCACGGGTTGCCTTCCTTAGTCATCAGCCTGTGAGCGGCCTATTGTCTGTTGGAGCCTTCCTCAGTCACCGCACAGAAGGACAAACAACCACTATGTACACTGTAGTGCAAACACATGAGTGACAAATATTTCATTGATTCTCAGCTGTGTTCCATTAACTTCATTGTTAAGGTCTGAATTAGACGATCTGGGCTTGTTGATGACAAATATAACCATCTGCTCACAAAATCCATTACCGTCAGCCTTTTGATTTAATGCCTGTGCTGAGGTCAATATGTCATACACCAAAATTGTGAACGTCTCCAACACAACCCAGACTTTATGAGCTGTACACACGTGAAAACAATTATCAGTGTAATGTGGTCCTATACTATCAAATGGTCTATCATTTACAGTGGCTGAGTCTCATTTAAGTGCAAGATCAGAAATAAGGAATTAAAGGTTTGAGTATGTGAAAGAGTGGGCTCAGTGTAGACATTTAATTCAATTCACATTGATTATAATCAAGTACAGTATTATAGGCAACAAAAGAAGAAAATTACTGTTTAACAATTATGTATTTAATGATCCTTTCTAGGAAAACAATCTATATCCAGGAACTTATCTCAGACCGCCTTGCTAGATCATGTTTTGGTTGATAATAGGTCTTTGAATGCTTGGCTCCACACTATAATGAACTGCAACAGGATCTCAAACTGGACCACTAAATATCTTCAGCCAAAGATTTAATTGACTCCAATACTGACTAGATCTGCAACAGATCTGGGCAACACAGCTCTTAAAGCTATCGAGGCCTTTACTCCTCACTGTTTTATTTATTGCTGGTTTGATGTCTTTCTTTTATGTTTGCCATCCTCTTCTTTCAGTGATAGTCTGTTTGTCTCAATGTTTGTTTTGTGCCCATGTACACAACATCCTCATGCAAAAAGAGTGCATTGCTCTCATTGGACCAACCTAAAGGTAGCTTGAATTACCAATTCCTAGCGGTGGGAACCAGAGGTTACTCTGTTTAAGTAAGTCTATATGCTGACCTGTCTCTTAGAAGGGTAAAGTACCTGTTTGCATGAAATGTATTCATTTTCGAAAATTATATTTAATTTTTAAACGCATCTAAACGCAGACCCGGCACTAATCTCATTTCCATTAAGTTAATTGGCTGAGTCATACATCCACAATAAAGTAAACACTATGGTTGAGTCACCAATTATATTGCAACTAATGATTTAAAGAAACCACTGCTGTTATTATTTCTAGACAGAAAAATAAAGGATTCCACAGCACCTGTGTTTTACATGTTTACCCCAAAAAATAAATAAATTCAGCCATTCAAGCATCACAAATGACCACTCCCCCGTAGCAGAGCAGCACTTTTCCTGTCCACCCCATCCCGCGACAACCTGGAGGAGAGCGAGCGCAACTACATCACTGCCCCTGCCTCCTCCTCACAGCGTTGGTCGCCATCCATCCCCTCTCCTCTCCTCTCCTCCTGTACCATAACAGATGGTGGGAACAACATTGCATCCACCGGGTACCACAATAGACCGCAGCATCCAGTCCAGACAACGCTGGCCTTGCACCATTATGCTCCTAGTGCAGGACTGCGTGAGGCTGTGAGTGCCGTCGTGATTCATTTCACGCGGTACCACCACCACCACCACGGCCACGGAGGAACCTTCCTGCGACTGTTTGGGCTCTCCACCGAGCGGGGAAGATGGCCGCTATGAAAATATTAACAGGCACAGGGCTCTTCTTGGCTTTCTGTGCGCTCGGGCTGCTCGCCATGGCGATCTGCACCGATTATTGGTACGAGACCGACGCGAGGAGACATCGGGAGAGGTGTAAAAACTATGCCAACAAGCGAAACGACCCGGGCTACATCTACATTTCAAACCACAACCTCCCCCTCCAGATGCCTCCAAAGAGCCTGGAGAGGAAAGGTAACGGCCCAGATGCTGGAGCTCTCATCCGGGGGAAGCGGCACTTCATGGCCGCTGCGTCTCCCATGGAGTCTCATTGCAGCCGGCAGTTTAACTCCACCATCTCCGGGCTTTGGAGGAAGTGTCACCGGGAGGGATTCGACATGGAGACCGAAGACCTTATTTACAAAGGTAAACACGAGCAGTCTGGCTTTTCTTGTGTGCACCAGGCCGTGATGCTGAGCGATGAGCTCACACCTAGCCTGACACAAACAGGATGGCACAGAGGCCCACACTCTCCTCACACAGTAGCGGGTCTCTGCGTGTTAAATTTGTTATGAAACTAGATTAGGATGTTTTTTTAGGAGTTTATGTCTCTTTTCTTTATTTGCGAATTTCGCTGTCCATGGTGCTGAGAGAACCCCCTTTAGCTGAGTCTCTCTCCCAGATAATGGCTGCACCTCTATTTTCTGAACCCGTTTTGCATATAAGAGACTACACAGCATCCCATGAAGGTTACTGTCATAATAATGTGATTTCTTACTGCAAAGGAAGCTGAATCATTGTTCAATTTGGTTTGAATTTTAGATCACAGCGGAGAAGACATAATACCCAGTCTTCCTCATTGAGCAACAATCAGAAGCCATATTTCAGGCCTCACTCATTTAGATCTTAAAACTGACACAAAGACACACTCTGTGTAGAAAACATGGGTGTCCATCAGAAGTTGATGCAAAGTAGACAGTAGAAACAGCCCAGGGCTTTGTTTTTCTCTTTCAAGCATTGTCTCTGGATATTTTCAACTACTTCATGTTTTTTCATAATCCATAGATGTCTGAGCCAGCACCATTATCTACCTAAAGATAATGAATAAGGGCACTTTGGAATAAAATAATCTACAGTATACAGTTAATGTGTATACAATCTATTTATATCCACACATATAGTAAACATAATGACAACCCAGGTATGTTTTTGTTTAATTGACTGAACCTGTTAGTCCTGGGGTAGCCATGGTATGAATATGTTAATCCAATACCTCTGTAGAACATACCTTTTTGAGGCTTGTTGTCTAACTCTTTTCATTGACATTGTCTCAGGAAGGTCTTTATTTAGTTGTTTTAAATTAATTGTACATGTGTGTGCATGAAATTATGGCCACACCTTGTACTGTATATGTTGATAAACTATTCAAAAATGACTGTGGTCACATGACTACAGTGTCTTAATTACTATTAGTGCTAGTAGCTCTAGACAGAAATACTGCATGTAACCTAATGTAAGTGAAAACATGATATTAATCCGTTTACTTAATCTTATCTGATTTTTACGACCATATTCATTCCTTTTCAATAATCATGTTCAGGCCCAATATAGGTGTTGATATATTGAGCAATTTGAAGTCATTAATTCTGCTTTCACAGATTATTTATAAAGGCTAATGACTAATGAATGATACATTTACACATTGTATGAGACAGTCCATATGTCAAAGCGATAACATTTAAAACAAACATAAATACTTAATGGAACCACACTCATCCTTTTGAAAGCATGACGACCAAGTTTCAACACACAGAAATGATCCGGTGTCAGCAGCATCCTTTAAATTATGTCTTATGAACAATAAATGCACAAACTTCAAGTGATGCAATTTGTTCAGAAATTGTGTTCTCATGCACAGGTATGGAGGTTTCTGATGTTTGTCTAATCATGATTACAGTCTTTATGATCACAGTTATGACAGGAAAATGGATTCTGCTGTTGTCGACTCATACTGTATATGCACTGATAAAGTGTTAAATTAACACCACATGGTCCAGATCTATACAGCAAACTTTCCCTAAGTGTAAAGTCTCAGTGATTGTGGATCTTTGTGTGGCATTTTATTAGGCCTTTCACACCCCCACAGGTGTTTTCACTTATTTTGGCAGATTAGACCGCAGGTTAAAGGTGATGTGATGGGAATTGAATTATGTCACCAAGCTCAATGTACCAATAAGACTTATAAGGTTCATTTTGTCCCGCCCCAATAGGAACAACAAAGCTAACAGGAGAGTCACGGAGATGTCAATCAAGTGCAGTCTGTAGATTCCCGCCCTCTCCTGAGAAGACGTCTAACTAGGCAAAATAGCTCAAATCAGATCTACCACAGGTGTACAAAGCATTAAAAAATGTGCCAGGTAGCCACCATTGTGTCTGTTATTGTCATTGGAAAACAGTTTCTTTTGAATTGTGAAAGATGAGAACATGCAGTATTGAAACCACATTCAAAGCAGCTGGGTATGTCTTATAGATGATGATGTCATGTCATCAGTAAATGTGTTATGCATACAGTAGTTTCCATTTCAAAACGTCCGTTTCAAGCTATAGACGTACAAGAAAGTATCTGAAATGCCTTAAGTAGGCAGCAGGCTGCACTTTGGTATCACATGATGACTTTTTTATATGTAGCACATCAATTTGTCTAAAAAACATGAAATATTTGGCCTAAAAGCTGCACTGATAATATGAACTTCTTTCTTAATTAAATAGTAGCCTTGGGTTTCCTGAACATAGAACATTCAGATCAAAGTCTGGAAGCTCATTACTCCAACTATCGAAAGGAAAGACTAAAAATCAAAGATGAATAAAAGTGTGATAAAAGTTATGGGAATTTTAGATTGTATTATCGAGCCATGGACCCTTTTAACAGCAGGTATGTTGACTTACCAAAGCAGGAAAAGCACAGGTGGAATTAATAAAACTGATGACTATACTGAGATGTGCCTTGCTAGGACACTTAATGAAATGGAGCCATCGTTAATATGATTATTTACACCTGTGCTTTTCCTGCTTTGACAAGCCAAAACGTCTGCTGTGAAAAGGGTCTATTGAGCTCCCAATACAAAAAGAAAGATGTCTGCCATAGTTCTAACTTGAGAGATATGCAAAGTACTTTAGAAATATCACAGTCCCTCTCTAAAATGGGAAACTAAAGTGACGATTTGCAGGGAAATTGAAATATAAAGCTGTTGTGTCGCTTGCCATATGGAGTAGGAGCTGGACTACAAAAGTCTTTAAATTCTGAATGTATCGGACTCTGAATGCCTATTTTGAATGCGGTTTACTGCACTGACTATCAAGTCATTATGAAGAGATTCACTTTAAATGAGAACAATTAAGCTTCTTTATGGCGCCTTCGGTAGAATAATCCATATTGCACATTGTTTCCTAATCCTCCCTTAATCACAACGTAGGAGTGGTTGGGAACACGAGGTTAATAAGGCCAGCTCAGTAAATTGAAACTCAGTGAGGGTGTCAAATAAATAGGAAGCTTTTCCACCATGTGTTTATCATATTTCATAATCCCACATGTTGGGCAAAGGTTCAGAATGAGATTTTTACTTAATTTTCTTTTTGTGACTTCGCTCTACTTGTATGTAAGATATTTGTGCTCGAGTTGTTATTGTCTCCATCGTTTTCTTTTTCTGCCAGGAATAATTCAAAGATGTACCGCAGTCAAGTACCACTACTCTTCATCCATCCTACCACGAAATTTACCCATCAACATCACAAAGACCATACGACAGGACGAGTGGCATGCACTCCGTAAGTATCAACGTGTTAGTCTGTCTTTATGGAATTGGTTGGACTAGTTAGTTTAGTCACTGATTAATAATAATAATACATTTGTACCTGTTCTTTGCAGTGTTTGTGTGTGTTTCTGCTTCATGGTTCTACTGTATTCAACTAACAGACTCATTTAGTAATACAATACAAAAAACTAAAACAGTAAAGGTTGAGAAAGTCCCTGACTGGCCCTCTTGATATAGGTCATTTAAAAATGTTATCCTCTAGACAGGGTTAATTTTCAGTGGTTTGGTTGACTCAGTTCTCTAAGGAAATTTGGTGTTCCTCAAGGAAATCTTAAGATTGAATTAAAACAGTTTTTGTCTTGTTTTTATCATTTCAAAGACATTTATGAAATATAGTCTTTTTTTTTTAACAGCCAAACTAATTATTAACTGAATTAATGCAATTTTCTCCTATTGCTGTCATCCTCGCTCCTGAATATATCACTGACCTCATAAGCGCTTCTCTCTCACGTCTAGACTCATGACCAGAGGTTATCAGGTCATCACTATTAGGAAGCCATTAGCTTTCGAGTGGCTTATCTGAGGACATTAGGTCTGACAGATCAATATATTCTTGAACATCTCCCCTTAAAACATGTGGATAGGCTTTTATTTCTTACTTTAAATCCTCGTTCAAAGAGAGAGAGAGTGAAGGAGTTGTTTGACCTTGGATTGCATCAGTATTATTTTCAGTTTTGAAACCCTTTCGTCAGTTTTGTTTTCAGTATTGTTGTGAATCTGCTTTGATATGTTATGTTATGTTATAAACATGCTACACCAAAGCATTAGTTACGATATCTTTCTTTTATAAAATAATATTAGTGCCTATCAACAACACATTTTAATGTGTTGTTGATAGAGTGATAAAGACTTCACCATCCGCTCTGTAGTTGGAGAGCAACAGATTCACCACAACGCAACATTAGTAATTACCAGTTTACACAATAACAGCTTTTAGTTTCACTGTTGAGTTTTAGTGGTGATGTTTTCACCTCTTCCTGCAGATCTAAGAAGAATGACGGCTGGCTTTGTGGGCATGGCCGTGTCCATCATTCTCTTTGGCTGGATCATTGGAGTGCTGGGATGCTGCCAGCAGCATGACCTCATGCAATATGTAGCTGGGCTACTCTTTCTCATGGGAGGTACTGTGAGAGCACATATGCCCACGTCCACACACAAACATGCAGCCAAAATCCAATTTCATTCAATTTGTGTATTTATTTGGTGACAGCTGATAGCATCTTTGGGTTATCATGATAGAGTAGATCAATATCCGGCAGTAACATGATTCCTGTCCTGCAGTAAGATGCACAGTACATGTAGGAATTCAATCATCAAGCTGGAACCATTTTAAATCACTGCTTGTCTCCTCTGCTCAAACAGGAACATGCTGCATCATCTCCTTGTGCACATGTGTGGCAGGAATCAACTTTGAGTTGTCCCGCTACCCCCGCTACATGTACGGCCTCCCCGAGGACATTAGCCATGGCTATGGCTGGTCCATGTTCTGTGCCTGGGGGGGCCTCGGTCTCACGCTGTTGGCTGGCTTCCTCTGCACCTTGGCCCCCTCCCTGAGCACGCCCACTCGCACAACGACCCACAAGCCGAGGCAGGAGAATGGAACCGTGTGACAGAGGCGTTGTGAAGCGACTGACCCACCGAACGCACAAACCGCACCCTTCCAACCTTGATGTTTAACTCTGAAACAGTTTTTTGTCTGATCACCATCTCACACCACCCTCGACATGGCCATCTCCCCACAGTGTTCAGTGTGCCTGAGTTGTGACAGAAGGAGCAAAGTGATGACAAACTTCACACACCTAATCTCGAAAAAATCCCAGAGGGACCTCCAGGAACACCAAGACTAACACCTACAGTAACGTATGTCCGAGGCATCGCTCTCTTAGCACAAATAAGACATTTTTTTGGTTCAGATGTTTGACATGTTGACTTTTTAGCGATCTAAAGGTGACTGTTTTCTCTGAAGATAATTTGTCTTAAAATGGTGCTCTCTTAAATGCATAAAGCCACACACACACTCCCACGCAACAAATACACACACACACACACACACACACACACACACACACACACCAGAACATGTTTTTCCACACATACTCCGGATGAATCATGGGAAAAATCCGTCAAAAGAAAAAAAAAAAAAAAACACACACACAAACATCAGGCCAGAGCATCTTGTCAGCATTCCTCTTTCAGTCGAGTGATGTGAGCTGTGTTATTGTTCGTAATGAAAAAAACAAAATGAAAAAAACTGCCGTTGACTGCCCGTTGCTTATCTTTAGTGTAGCACACTAACTGATATCAAACATGAGACCCAGGGGTAACGTCAAAATGATCCAGTGGCGTGGTCAGTATGATAAAACACACTTAAGTGAATCTGCATTGAAAAGAAAATCGTTTGATGCTTCTTTAAAGATTCTATATGTAAAAATGCATCTCTGTAGATCCAGATCATTGTTTGTGTAAATTAGATTTTGAACAAGAGTGTTTGTTTTCTGTTTGTTTAGAGGAGATGATGGCTGACAGTAAGGAGGGGATTAGGAGTTACAGGGTGGTGCTGGGAGCATGAATCCATTATTGGGTTCAGCAACGTAAAGGTATTTTGTGGATGTGACTCGGTTGTTTGCTGACAAGAGCAAAAACATGAAACCAAACTGTGGAGGGAGTATTTGATTGCTCCATTGTTTACCTTCAATATTGGTCAGGCTTTTTGTGTAATACAAGGGAAAAAAATGCAACTTCAGTGATACATACAAAAGCACAAGCTGCGGTCCAAATCATCATCTGCACAAAGTACAGTAACATAGTAACATCACATATTGGTGGAGGGCCAAAGTGTCATCAGGTCTTGACTAAAGTCTGACTGAGTAACGACTGAGACAATGAGACAAGCAGAATATGGAGAATCATATATGTGATGAACATTATTGTTCCCACAATGCAATGCGCACTGGAAATGGAGGAACTGTTTTTTTTTTTAACACATGGATGTAATAAATACATAAAACATGTTTGATTTTAACTTTAAGATTGATGGAGGCATTCCAAATTTCCAGTTTTAATAATGCATTTCTTGAGCAGTAAAATACATATTCATTGTGTACTAACTTACATTACGGTACAATTTATACTATGTAGTATGCATACTCTTCTGAATTAATGGTTGGATTAGAAATACCTCCAAATCTGGTGGCGAAAAAAAGCACAAATAGTAATTTAGAAAGGACTGCAGTGATGTTAAAAACTATTCCAAATTTACACTGTATACTAATTTTGTGTTTTAATTGAGGTGCACACATTGAAAATGACAAAATGAAGTATACTTAAAATCACAAGTATCCATACTAATACGAATACTGTCTTTAAGTGTTGTGTTGATGATTTAAAAAAATCAAAATACAAAGTGAAAATAGTCATTTTTAATTAAAATTGGGAATGCCATTTCAAATTAACAGTTGAGCTTAGTGTATGTGGTGCACACTTTGAATTGTGTGTCATTAGTACAAATCAGTCAAATGTGCCACTTTTTGTGTACTAACTTACAAAATTGTGCACTTAATAGTATGTAGTTTGGGATGGTGCCATGTGAAAGGTTTTGAAAAAGGAGTGTAGCAGGCAGGACTACAGTTTATTCAGTGGAAAAGGTATAAACAATTCTCTCTGTGACACTTGTGGGTGATAATAACTCACAGCAGCCAGTTTTCTCTTACTGTATTTTTCCCCCATAGTCATTAGAAATCATTTATTTTGAAATGTTCAAGCTCACTTCATAAAACAAGAATATTACAGCCATGTGTGATGACTTTTTTTATAAATTGCTGGAGATGAGTCATGAGATATACTATCAGCTATGTCAATTAACTTTCTTAGAAAAAAAAAAAAAGGTGTTATAATGTGTGTTGACGACACTGTGTGTGATGTTCAGTCCTTTCACCATCACCATTTACCTCCTCATGAGGCTACCACTTTTCAGAAGTCGAGGAAATTGACTGAGGCATGATTGAAAACTGTATCTTCAGTGTCTTGTTGAATCTTTGCACTTTGCTGGGTCTCATAAAAGTCTGTGAACCTGAAGCCTGAGCAGGTGGAGTTATACATTATATGTTTGCGAGGTCACATACGGGAGCAAAAGATGACCAGAGCATGTAATAAGCACCCAGTTGTGTCTTTTACAAACAGTTTGGGTTTATACCATGTTGTGTAGGGTCAGTCGGTCTAGGCTCTTATTGTGAAAATATTTATGCCAGAAACAAGGACATACCATAAATATGAAAATATTTATATCTATGGTCATTACACTAACAACTGAGTCAGTAAATTCCCTGACGTCCTCACAGAATGCAATGCTGTTTGGTGTTTTGGTTTTATAAAGTTTTAAGTTCACACCCAAACTACTGTGCAGTAATATAAGTAATTACTGTAAGCAGTAAACTGTAATGTATAAGTACATGGTGCAAGTATAATGTGTTGTTAGGACTGAAGCACAATTGCACACAAAGTTTGTGTATTATAGTTGGAAATCTGACTTTTCCAGTACTGATGTGCCACCACTGCACATGTGCAGGACTTTGTCAAAAAGTATTACAAGCAAACATTTTAAAGCACATATTTACGCCCCGTATCTCAAATAGTACCTTTTAAAAGTAACACCAACAAAATAACAATGTCCGTATTTCAAAACAAAGATTTTGTCTTTCATTGGATTGCGTTTTAACACAGAAGAACAGTAGCACACAGTAGCAAGATTGACAAAACATTAAGAATGATGTGCTTCAGAGAACAAATGGGGTCAACACAGTATAACAATGTATTTGAAATTGTTGTAAAATCCCTCTCAAGTGGCAACTTCCTGTGTTTCATGAGGAACTTAGAGATATACTCTGTGCAATGAGAGATGCTCTGTGAAAACGCCACCGTTTAGCGTGGCACTTGTTTCAGTAGCACAGCTATTATTTTCTACAAGTCATTTATACTGGTTCAATCCACTGCAAATGTTATGTGGGGACTAAAGAGACATTACAGTCTTGCATGATCTCATTACGGTTAGTTTCTTTCAATATATTAAAACTTGTGTCCATTTTTAATTGATTTATTTTACTGAAATAAAACATGTAATTACTAAAGTGTTGTGCCGTTCTGTGTTTGGATTTTGCAGTTTTGCTCTCCATATTTACACACTTGTCTGTGAATCGTTCCCATTAATGTTCCTTTTTTAGAGCACATTTATCTTGACGAGATGTGACTCCAAATCTTGCTGATGAGGCAGCAATGTGTTTTGTACTATCTGTGGGCATGAGGTAGTTTATGGAACTGAAAGCATATTTCCAGTCCAACTAAGAAATGAATGTCCTGGAGAGGCAACAGGATCATAACAGCAGACAGAACCCTCCTCCAGATAAGCATGGAGGCAAAGCTTGGCCTTTTGTCGCTGAGGACATGGTGCCATCTAGAGGGAGGACTAGATGTTTTGTGTCCTTGCCTCTTAAAGGCTGAGCGGATACAATATTTGCTACAGGCAATGTAAAACTAAATGAGAAATAAGAAATATACAAGTGTGTTTTGGATCCATCTTGTGTTACATAATATTAAATAAATGACAAATTAAGATCCATACTGTTAAAACAAAAATGTTATAAGCTGTGATTTAGGATGTAAGATATGTTCTGCCTTTGAAAAGAAGTTTATTGTTTTCTAACAGAACCCAACTCGGGTCTAATTTTCATACATTAAAATCACTAAGAGTAGTATTCAAACTTCTGCTGGAACAAAATACAAAAGCTCAAACACACAAATTGAAACTACCGTAGCACAATACATAACACATAACTGTATGTTAACGAACTAAACTACATCAGTACAAATGCATAATGTAACATTATTGCATACAGTTCTACACAAAACCGTCCTTTGGAGAATATGATTGCATGAACGTTATCATATACAGCACATAACAACTAGTGTTGACACTAACAATTATTCGTATACTTGATAAATATTCTGATTATTTTCTCTATTACATAATTAGTCTGTAAATAGTCAGAAAATAGTGAAAGATTCCTGTTGTAATGTCTTACAGCCCAAAGTGAAGTGTTCAGATTGCTTGTTTTATTCAACATCATAGCAAAACCCAAAGACAGTTAGTGTTTTGTTTTATCATATGTGCCCCCCAAAAAGAGCATTAATTAATTCATTATTTATCGTCAGCTAACTGACCAATTTCCGCATGTATGCAGTAAAGTCATTTAGCTACGCTGCCAAGTTGTTGCAGTAATTTGGATAACTCACACAGATAACAATCAGTGAAGAACCAGTCATCTACAACTTTTGAATAGAAAAAGTGTGATTTCCTTTTCAACTTGAGGTAAAAACTATATGTTAAATCCTTGACCTTGTACCGTTTGGTCAGATTAACTGAACTGTTCAGAGCCAGAAGCACAAGCGAGCAGTCTGAGAGTCTACTTCTTGCGACGGTAATGGGCACCGACCACCATGTAGCTGTCAGGTGAGATGCTCAAACTGAGTGGCTTCGCTTTGTCCCTGCAGACCCTGACCTCAGATCTGCTGACCGGACCTCCTCCTCTGCAGGGGTCATGTTTCTGCAGGTAACTTGTGAAGGTCTCCCAGCCGCCGCCTACACGTACCATCACATGACGCTCGTTCAGCATCTGCAAAGGTGACACGAGAGAGCACATTCAAGGAGGGAATGCTGGGAAAAAAATGTGATTATATTTCCTCCCAGGATGTGTTTAGGAATAGAACTCTCAAATATATGAAAAACAGTCCCTTACCCCTAACCCCCCCCCCCCCCTCTCTCTCTCCACAGCAGACACACACCAATTGAATATTTACAAGCGCGTGTGTCTCAGGCTCTGAAAGGCAAATGATCTCTCGCTTCGGATAGCTTTGTCAAAATCTCATTAAATCAAATGAAACAACACCTCATGGCACCAGCTGAGCACACACGCGGGACTAATCCACATATGAACATGCGTGCACACGCATGCAGGCACACCCACAGGGAACTCCAACATGAACCACCTAATAAACACAGTTTTTTTAAATATAAAAACGACTACTGTGTCACAATCTATCTGTAAACAGTGGTTGCAGGGAGGTCAGTTTCATCTGAATCAACACATCCTTCAAAGACAGCCGTCCTTACAGCTGGAAAACCAACCGCTGCCATGGCAACTACAGCCACAATATAAAGCCTAGAAAGAAAAAAAGAAATGAAAGGAGAGATTGAGATGAGTTCAGCACAGACCCTCAACTCCCAGTAGACGTTAACATTCCCAGGAGGCCTTGCAAAGCCATTCGTTGCCCTGTGAGCACCGACCCACCCCCTTCTTTCCTTATTGCCAATAAACCCTTCATTATGGAGCCATTAAGGGTGTGATAATACAAGCAGATCTACTCTTCTTATGTGGGGGCGCTGTGTGTTACGTGCGTGAAAAAAATCAATGGTACAACCACGGACACACGCGACACAAGCAGCTATAGAGGAAACCCCAGACGTGGTCCGTCTCAGCTGTCATCCTGCAGATTAAAATGTTGAGGTTGACAGGGGTCAAGTCTGACTTCACCAATAAACCACTTTCCTGTCAAACGTAGAGCCAATGTAATTCTGACTAGGCCTCATTCTCAAAAATCACTAAACAGCCAAAGTTTATTTTCAAGAAATAAAATATGAATTAATCCAGCATTAATTGTCAGTTCCAAATAAATGTTGTGTATAAGTATTTACTGTATATACTGTTATATCCGTAATGTTTAAAATAAGTAAAATTAAATAAATTACTTATCATTTATTATTAAAACAGCAAGTGGGTTATGTTATTTTTGTATTACTCATATAATTGTTTCTAATTATCCTATGTTTCAGTTGCATGTTGGTGTCTGAATTTATATTTGCTGGTTGTGTGTGTAAATATGAACTGTCTTTTAATATAGGATTTGTATAATTCTATACAAATTCAATTGTATATTATACATCAGAACTATGATAAAGCGGGGAAATTTGCTGCCAACTAAACTACCAAACTGATCATTTAATAAAAGACAGAGTCAGCCCCTTTCTGTGCTGTACTATTCAACACAAGCCCTCTTTGTCAGGCAGAATTCTTTATTTCTGTCTCTACAACTCCCCCCTCCAGGTCTCCGTAGAAAGTGTGCTACGTCTGCAGCTCATAAACTAGCGTGTGGATTCCCCTGTGTCCTCCCTGGCAGCTCCATTGATTCTCTCTCTCCTCTTCTGCTGAAACATGCATGAGTGTTCTCAGGGAGGAGGCGTCATTTAAACTTCCGCCAGTAGGAGGCAGGTTTTAGCCACAGCCACCGCTTTTGATGCTGTTGTTAGGTACGAAGAGTCCTTTAAAAAAAATGCACAATATATAAAGAGACAAACTAAGCAGCATTATAGTATATCAACTGATGCAGGCACATGTGTGTCTTATCTCTTATGTACTTTTATATTTCTCTCTGTATTTTGTCCGCATTTATGTTTGAGAGCCCCTTTGACAGCACACTGACAAGCACTGTCGACAAACCGTTTTTTAAAGTTACAATGACAAATTCTTAAATATATCTGACCTTGTCTTTCCTGTTAAAGCTAAGAATAGAGGGTGCTGTATGTCGTGCAGGTTGTAAAGACCTGTTCCAAGTTTTTCATTATAAAATGGAAGCCTTTGACTTTGGTGATCCCTTGACTTTTCCTTTAGCATCACCATGAGCTACACATTTGTGGTTTTGAGTGAAATGTCATGACATTTTTGTACAGACATTCATGTTCCCCTCATGATAAGAATGATTTATAATTTAGATGAATGTTATATCTAATGACAAAATATCTGCAAATCTAATGAGATCAAGGTCAGGGTCACCTACAGAGCTGGAGCTTCTATGGAGTCAATGTCTTGCTCAAGGACACTTGAGAAAGGAGGATGATGAAGGGTTTACCTACCAAAATACTAAGCTGATGGCTAGAAAAACAATTTCATCATTCTCATTTCTGTCCTGACTCTGCTTCCAGACGCAAAAATAAGATGTTTTAATTCAACTGTTTAGGTTTATCTCTTATGCAGATAGCCTGGTAAACAAATCATTTGTGCGGCATGATATTGTGAGGTGTTTGAATGTCTTTTCCTTCTATTGACGCAGTCAGACAGTGTGGCTGCTACAAAGCTGAAGGAGAGCCTAATTGGGCGCAGAGAAGAAAGAAAAGCCTTCCTCTTTTTTAACACCAAAGAATGGTGGAGCACTTCAGGGCCAGCGTGATTGAACAGACTCCAGAGGGAATAGAGACGGGGGGAAAGAGGTGGGGTGGAAAGTTTACACATGAGGAGGGGCGGTCATGCTCAGCCGCTCATTAACAAGCTGTCTGATTAAACCCCTCACTAATGACTTTGTCTCGGTAATCAATAGTATCTGCTCTTTAAAAAGATCTGTACACACTGAATGGCACGCTCTCCTAGGAGCTGCATCGGGGTTATAGTGGTATATGGTAATTGAGGTTTATATTTCCCTGCAGACACGTAGGCAGCTCAAGGTAATGGATGGAGTCAGGGTCGATGGGCTGCAGCGCTCTATTCACACAGCTGAGGTGTGTTTGAGAAAAAAGGAAGGGAGCAGTGCAAGTAGTGTCCACAAACTAGTAATTAAAGCTTGAAACTGACAGATGGACACAGAGTTATGACCGTTGACCAACTAATAACACGCTTTGGTTGTCACATCTTTATCGCCTTTCTTTGATGTTGTTTCTTTTGACGTGCGCCCGTGTTATTGACAGGTCGGCTCTGGAGAGACAGGTGTTCTGTGACTTGAAGGGAGGCATTATTTTCTAAATAGACAGTAAAAATGTCTGTCAGCCAGTCAGAAATGTAGCTGTAACTCTGTTAAAAGCAAACTAACTGTGACAGTATTGATTACCAGTTCAGGGAGTGTTAGGTCAATATCGTTAACACACCAATAAATACATTTAAACTGAACCAATTAGCCTCCAGAGCTGTGATACACCTCCTGGTAACTGTATTTGATGCAGAAGACTTATACTTTGTGATAGACTATTTTTAAATGGACAGCATGTGCTTTTTAATGGACTTGTGGATGCCTTACTCAGTACGCTCTATAAAGTGTGCATTAAATATACACTGAAGCTGTCATATTTTCTCTTTGTATGGCTGGATGGTTGGGTACAGACAGTGAAGTAAAACCTTCCTCTTATATTCAAAACCCCCCACACCTCGGTGGACTTGGACTCCCGAGTGAGCTGCCATTTGCACTGCACACCACGGTCATATCTCCGCCAAATCATCCTGAAAGAGACGTGTTTGTTTTTCCTTCAGGTTTGAACTCTTTGCCGAAGGTCTATGTGTACTGAATAAAATCATTGTCAGCCCGGTCTTATCCTGACCATTGGTTGCCAAGCAACCCTGCCTCCCCGAAGGCCATTCCTCGGAGCCTTTGTACTGACGCACACGGGTGGTGCACGACTCAGGGAGGCTGAAAGGCACAGACGTCTCCATCCCAAGTGAACGCATATCAGTCGCTCTGACACACTGCACTTGTTGCTGACTCAGCTGTTGATTAACTCGAGGGCATTAGCACCTCACGTCTCATTATGCGATGTATCATCCATGACGCATCAGAGTTCATATTAATGTGTAATCTAATTTTACATAACTGTAGCTTTAACTTAATCGTATCACTACCATAATACAATATAAAACAACATATTGGTAGTATTATCGTCAATCTGGTGGAGGAAGTGCGCCTGAACAAGCTTTGTCTTCTATTAAATGTATTTTATATGCTGCTAATTTGTTTTGTCTGTTGTGTTTTGATGTGAAACCTGATTGCAGAATGGATTATGTTCACTGGCGATATTTTCTTAGGTGGAGTCCTGTGTGTGGTTAGGTTCAGGAAACAGAAGGATTTTTGGTTATGGTGATGAAAGGATTATAGTTTCGGATGAATAATAATAAAGTTACCTCATCCTGTCTTGTGCTTCAAATCTAGACTTTTTAAATATTCACCCCATACCACCATATTTCCCTAACTTCAACCTGCTAAACATAACGCTTTAGTATGAATGAAACAAATAAATGAAATGCTTAGCAAAATTTGCAGATACACCCAGTATTAATACATTTGTGACTCTGCAGATTGGTTCATTAACAATACAATTTGTAATCTGGCATGCTGTGTCTCTCAAATACAAAAACCCAGGGTTAGGCTGAACAGACTTACCCGTATGTACAGAACTTTTTCCCCAACACGATAGCAGCCTTTAGGTTGCTTCTCAACAAGGAACCTGGTATGACAGCTGCAGGGGGGGTTTTCAATAATGTTTCTCACCTGGAACAGGTTAGGCAGAGAGAGGGCAAATCATATTCACCTGTAACATCTGTAAGCTGAAACAAGATGACTTTTACTGGAAATAAAAATATGTACAATGTCATCCAAAATGTTGCTGGTGCCTGTTCTCCTCCGGCTTGTGGATCTGCCGGAGGAACGAGCTGCTGCAGGTGGGGAGGTGATGGGAGGTGTAGCAGTGGGAGTGTGGTTGTTTATTGTGGCAGAAGAGACTTTGGAGGGTGCTGAAGCTGATGTGTTAGTGGTGCAGGATGAAGAGAACAAAGGTGTTTGTGTTGAGGCTGTGGTGGTGCAAGGGTTAGATGCTGAGAGGGAGGACTGGGGAGGGGATAAACATGTAGGTACTGGGCTTGTTGTGGCTGATGGAAGATCAGAGGCGAGGGAGGCAGCGAGGGGTTCAGACAGACAGGTTGTGCTTGGAGTGAGGGGCGCAGGTGGGGAGGGAGGAGGAGAGGGGGCTGTGGGTAGGGATGATTGTGATGGTGAATACAATGATATGGGAGGAAAAAAGGAGAGGGGCAGAGGGGATGATGGAGATAAGCACCCCGCCTCCTCCCTCTCGATCTCTCTCTCCAACTTCACCAGCCCCGGAGGCTCTACTCCGTACCTAAGAGAGAGTTTTAACAAATATATTAGCAATCACAAGGATATATCAACACTAAATCATAAGGACTCTTGAACAACAGGGGGATACTTCTGCAGTCACAAGGGGGGCACATGGAGAGACTGAAAGCGGAGTAGCTCAACTCATTTGAAAAAAAAAACAGACCTACTATTTGATTTTGAAATATATTTAAATAAAGTCATCTGTAACTGAGCACCACACGTTGCAAGAGTAAGTGAAAACTTAGCAAGTGACAATTAAAAGTATGATTCAATATTTCAAATAGGTAATTTAAATCTAATTTAATAAGTAATAGATAAACACAAATTGTTTGCTAAAAGTAATTGATAAGTAATGGCTGGCCAGTTGAAAAAGAGAGACTAAGAGTAGGATAACATTTTAGGACACTTCCTTTGATGTCACGATAATTGTGTGGGGAAAATTTAAACCTAGATAGTTGATGGTTTCATACGTTTCAGTTGTGGTTTACTTTTCGGGAGCTGTACCACGTGTAGGGCAGTTACCTGGCTGCAATCCTTCCAAGCTCCATCAGGCACAGGCACACCTCTCGAGGTTGTTTGTGGAGGACTTCTCACCGCAGGAATTACAGAGAAAGAGTGGAGGGGTAGAAACATAAAATAGTCACTCGTCTGAAAGGAAAGATGTTTCCGGTGATAAACGCTCATCTGTGTCAAAAGATAACAGGAGGTGTAGTCCGAACAGAGAGGACACATTTCAGGTGCTGGCGCCCTGTCTCTATTGTGCATCTCAATCTTTGAAGCCGAGCAGGAATTTCTGTGGATGTGCAGCTGAGGGC
Organism: Anarrhichthys ocellatus; assembly: GCF_004355925.1. Taxonomy (NCBI): domain Eukaryota; kingdom Metazoa; phylum Chordata; class Actinopteri; order Perciformes; family Anarhichadidae; genus Anarrhichthys; species Anarrhichthys ocellatus. Next base: position 11,523,606 of record NW_022280036.1, on the reverse strand, counting down.
ATGAGGGCATGAAAGCTTCATAAACAAGTCAGCCTCTCCTGCCTCCAATCTGCTGTATAGAAATCAAAAGGGGTCTCTATGCACGCCAGACAAAGGCCAAGCTAGTTCATTTGTTAAAATGATTTGGTTGAGCATGCATTAAAGTATGTACAACATGTGGGGCACACTCTCTAAAAGTCCACAACATTGATGACTGAACAAATAACAACAAAAAGCAAAATACTAACATAATGATGTCACTATGTCACGATCACTTTATTGGTGTTATATTTTCATTCACCTGTATTTGACATCCACCATTACCATCATCATGGCTGCAGCAAGAAAAGGAGACGAGAGAAAAGAAAAAGAGTAATCATCTGTGTCACTGAGGCAGAAAAGTGAAGCCTGTCAAAGTACAGTAAGTTCACTCTCCCCGTCACTCAATTAGTCGAGTGAAGTAGGTTAGTCTGCCTGCAGGGGGAGGTGACTTATTGTCGGTGGAGATTAACCTCCACATTATCATTCTCACGCATCTGCCGCCCTGCGTAGACATGCCCAAGTATAAGACGGACATAAAGAGGAGTACGTTTGATAATAAAGAACCACGTAAGCATGTGAACTACATTATCTCCTCGGGCGCATCATACAGAGGGTGTGAGAGAGAAATGACACAGGAGGTCTGAGCACAGAACATGTATAATCATCACCTTGACTCTGTCACATTCAACTTGTAATCTTAATGTCCCATATTCCTTTTTGCTTCTGATTGGTATGTTTAATGAGTTTGTGAGCAGTGTGAGTTGAGTTTTTGTCAGTTTAAAAAGTAAAGTTATCGTAAATCACCAATAACGTCAACAAATCAGAAAGTAAACAACTGAAAATAAATAATGTAATAATGTTTGGTTCAAGCAAGTGAAAATGAATGTAATATTACAATACAATATAAATGCACCATGTAATATCTTTTGACAAATAAGACACATTATGCTGAGTCTATCACATTTATTCAAACGGAGGGTGGAGGTGGAAAAAAGAGAAGATGTGTCACTAAACACAAAAGCACTGGAGAGATAGAGTAGGAAAAAAAGGACACAGTGCTCTCACTGAACAAGTAAAATAAAATAATAAAAGGCATAAATGCCAAGGAACATCCTTTGTGACTTACTCCTACCGCAGTGAGGTGAAACTCAAAGTCTAAAGATTTTAGCCTAATTAGTATCATGAGTGCTGCATGACATGATTCACTTCAGAGCTCTTTAACTCCGAAATGTAAGGCTCAATCTCCGGTCTTAACTCACCCAAATCCTCTGACTCAAAAAGGTAAGCCTCATCAACGCCAATCTTTCGACACCAGTAGAGGAAGTTGGCGGCGTTGTCTCGGGCGAAGAATGATCCAGAAGATGCATCAGCTCGCCAGTGGATCACTCTTCTTATTAAAGGCTGAACACACACAAAGGAAGTGAGTATGCAGTAGACGCATGTTTACTGCAGTAACACGAAAAGTTGATTAATATGGTTTTTGTGGCCAATGGTGTGTGTGTGTGTGTGTGTTGAGTTGTGTTGTTGCAGCACCTTGCTGTTGTTGGTGTGGATCATCTTGTCCTGGAGCAGCTGTGCGAGCTGACAGAGTACAACGCCGTTGTCCAAGCTTTCCATCAGACTGTCTGCTGTGAGGTCCACACCTGAGGATACACACACAAACATGGAGTTATGTGCAGTAACAGTAACAGTTACAACTCAAAGGTCATCATTATGCTTTTCACAGAAAAATACATAGATCTTTACAAAGAGGTATTCAAACAATATTCAACCCAGACTATATATTAAAATGCATAAAAACAATAAAAAGTATTACAAGTTATTTATGTAGCACCTCTGATAAAACAAATTCAGCTCAAACTGTGCCTCAAATGGAAAGAACAGACAATTTAAACAACACCTGCAACAAATGCATCAGAAGGTTAATGTAGCAAGTCCTGCAGCAAGAGCCAAAACTGTCCACTACAGTTTTCAGTAAGCATGCAGGGTCTTCAAAAGGTGAGGACAGATCAGAAAAATGCTGATAAGAAAATAAGAAAAAAATAGGTTAAAATGCAGAGGAGGTGCTGATTATGCTGCAAGGTATCTTCCTGATTCATTAAGTAAAGGTGAAACAACAAAATGTAAAAATAATGATTGCTATTATTACTTCCGTATTTAGCCATCTCTTAGCACTTTTGTTGATGAGCTGGCGAACCGTGGCATTGTGTAGAAATATGTTCCTCTCCTATTACACATTATATAATCTACTAATGCAGTTATCACATAACTGTTACAATATTATCCTGTTGCATAGAAAACCTTGATATCAAGAGGAAGACAACATTGTAAACTGTTTCAATCTTTCTCTGATTTAAGGATTTATAATATAGCCACAGGAATGTTTTGTCTCCGAAAATCAAAGCACTTTACTGATGAACCGACGCAACTCTTTGGTCCGCGAGCAATGTGGACTTTGTTGTTGCATCAGTCAGAAACTCATCCTGTTGGACACGTGTCACCTTCCAGACACCTTCCAACAGGTTGTGGCATGTGCGGACCCTTTATGTTTTCCCCAATAATGCAGTAAAGTGGTAAGAAACATCCCTTACCCTGGAGTCACAGCCACAGTTCCCCTCATGAATAGGTATTTCAAGGATTTAGGATAATGAGTATAGGTTAATGTGCCTCTGTGTTTAATGTGACTGCGGCTTTTTCAACTATTGCTGAAAATACAAGTCTGTCAAGAGTTCTTCATCTGTAGATATCTGCTGGAAGAAATTCAATTCTTGAATTGGGAATCTTTCCACTGCAGCTACTGTCCAGATAGTGTAGTTAACATGAGTTTGGCATGAAGATTAATGAAGGAAAAAATGTCTCACCCATGAGGGTGTTGAGCCAGAAGGCCAGGTCTTCTTTCATGGGCAGCAGGCTGGCGTCGTGGCGATAAGGCAGCCACTGGTTGAAATCCTGAGGACTGGCGAGGCCCGGCCCAGAGTGTCGGAACTTTTGGCCTAGAAGACAGTTCATCCCCAACCCGGTCAGGTGCCTCGGGCTTAGAGGACTGTCAAGGCTGATGTTCATCGCTTCCACTTCACTGTCCATGCTTCAGCTCCGATCAGTCTTTGACGGACCCTGGTGGATCAAAGAACAGATGGTTTTTTTTACGTTCTTGTTAGCTTTCGATTTTTACATTTTGCCAAAACTGAGTATGGTCCTAATCACAGTTTAATTTATCTATGTTTTGGTCACAACTCAGAGGGTTTGGTTTCAGATTTAACTGAGCTTCTTGAGTCTCTCTGGTGACTCTGGCTTGACTCGGGTTAAAACTACTGCCATGACTGGGACATTCTGCCAGTTTGACTATACTTTACAACTTCAAGGCACATAATATTAGAAATAACAACATGCAACAGTATCAGCTAATACAAGTGGGAGCAAGTGAATTAAATCCTAATTGCATTGTAATTAATGTCTTTTTGTGACATTTTCTAAATGTTCTGATACTGTAAACATGTAACCTGAACCAATGAGCCACCTTTTCAAGTCCAACTCAAAAGTTAATAGGTGCTGTAATCATTTTCCTATAGACTATAGAGAGATCCCTTCCTCAAAGGTAATGTATGGGGGGAAATGCAGAGTCCTTTTTTCATGCAGAGATATAAGGCTTCAGCAGTCTGAGCTCAGACCATATTGGGTATTTTACAAAGTTATTTAGTGCAAATTCCCCCTTTCTGTTTCAGACATATTTCCTTGCTGAGTTGAGACTGAAGATAAGCAAACCAAGAGGGAGTGTTGACTGCTATCCTCGAAGAAAGCAAAAAATAATTAAAACGTAATGGTTTTTGAACGTAATAGCGGTTGGTTATTTGCAGTGAAAACCACAGAGCTGTCTAACACACAAATACAATTTTTGACAAATTTCCCCTTGAGGATGAATAAAGTATATTTCTATTCTATTCTATTTTACATGAGCACAACATGTTGAAACCAATTTTTTACACTGTGCTCCATGCACATACCTTGCATTCACTCACAGCCACACAATACACTAGGTCATTAATCAAAGGGATTAAACTGACTGACTGCAGGTTTAATAAGATGTGCAGCTACAGCCCTGAGCCAGTCTCCTGGTGCCGCTATATGGCTCATTTATCCTGTTCCCAGAGCAGCCTCCATCATAAAGCTCAGCCCCATGCTGAGACATGCTCTGACTGCCAGTAATACTCGCTGCTAATCAGCTGGAATAAAGACAACAACACATGCAGAGGGTCACTGGTGCTGCTGCGTAATGTACAGTAGAGACAGAGGCTCGGTTTGTGCCAAAAGACTGACTTTAAAGGTTTATTGTAAAGTAACAGCACTAAGCTGGCATTCAGACTGAAAACAGCCCGTGTTAAAACAATACAAGGAGCTGCGTTAATGAGGAGGTGTTGTTTAAGGCACTGGTGAGACATGAAATAGGATCTGGGAAGTCCAGTTTGAGTAACAGATCTGTGGATTTTAAAGCCTCTCAGATGCCAAAACACAGAAGATGCACAGAGGTTTATAATACTGCGAGACTTTATGGAAAGTTGCCATTGCAGCAACTATTTTATTTGAACTCTTTCACTGTGATGATTACTTAACGACAGATGTGCTTTGAGCTAAATGCTAACATGAGTACCAATGCTAACATACTGATGTTTGTTCTTGTCCACATTAGGTGTGTCTGTAAGCATGCTCACATTAACTAATTAGCATAGCCCAATGTGCAGCTGAGGCTGATGAGAGTGTAATCAGTTGTGCAGGTCATAAAGCAAAGTATTGGACAAATTGAAATTTTGACGGCATTAAATGGAAAGTGGATACATCACCAGATGGATTACAATTCATTCTGAAGGGAACAAGAATTTCTCTATCAAAATTTTGTGGAAAACTGTCAAATATTTGGGACATTTCACTCAAAAAGAAAAATGTCAACCTCATGGTGGCGCAAGAGGAAAAGTCAGGAAAAGTCCCCAAAGTCATTAGGATTCATTGCATGGGGGCAACAAATGTCTGTACAAAGCTTCATGGCAATCCATCCAAAAGTTGTTGAGATATTCCATTCTGTAACAAAGAGGTAAACCGACAGAGCCACTAGCATGTCTAATATAAATCTTATCTCTAACAAAGACGTTATCTTGAGCAGAATATAAGCACACCTGGAGGGCAGATGTGTGGGACACAGACGGGCAGCATCACAGCTGGCTTCTATAGCTCATTTATCTCAATACCACCTTTGTTTTGCAGTGTCTGTAGCTCACTATTGCAGATCGTCATTACAAGTTCAAGTTTGTCAGAATGTTAGAAGGGCAAAGACGTACATGCAGTAATGTACGTCAGTGAATTCTGGGCTCAGCTTGTGTGAGATAAATGTGAAGATGTTGTAGACAGAGAGTTCTGACTGGACGTAGTGAAAAGGGTCTTTTGTAAACACTTTATCAGCAGACGTGGGACAGAGACGAGGTGTAATGTAGAGGGGGCTGCTGGTTTACAGGTTGACCAGCAGGGCATTAGAGCGTCTGTCTCTGACAAAACATCCAGGTGCAATATTCACACCTCTGCTACAGAATGGCTTTGTAGGAAGGCAAAGGTCAGCTACTGGCCTAGCTCTCAGACACTAGCAGCCTTTATGCTCCTGCAGAGCTGAGGGTCCATGTCTTTAAACACACCACCCACTGGTGCAAACACAAACAAGTTTTTTCTATTCCACCTCATTTACTTTGCACAACCTTTAAGTAAGATTTGCGTCAGTGGTATTTCACAGCCTTTAATTGTGTCTTTGTAATAAAACCAAACATCTTCACAGTCAAACCAGCAGTCAGGGGGAAACCGCTAAAATTACAAACCAGGCTACATGAACAATGTGTTTAAAATGATGGATCTGAGCTGAAGCACTGGCTTAAATATGTACTGTTCGTACGTAAGATTAATGATTCAGTTGTATGTCGCCTTCAGCAAACACTGCAGTCTCCAGAGAATGAAACGAAAGCTCATCTTGTTGTCTGGTAAACAACTAACTTCACAACTAGTTAACAAAATTCTGTTTCTTTACATGACAGGCGCTCATGTTTACTCTGGTAAAGCAGCAAATCTGTCACTGAGAGAATCATTTCTTCAGTCAGGAATGTACAGTCGTTGTTTAAACATATTTCAGGGGAAATGCTGTTACTGTATCACCTGCAGGCTTGTGCATTCTGCTGTTGTCTTCAAAGCCTGTTCAGTAGCTACTCTCTGTGGCAATTGTTTGAAAAAACAAAAAAAACGATTCATAAAACATCATTAATAACTTCAAGTGGATGTCCAGCGGCACTGCTGGTAGCTGTAGCTTTCTCCATCAGCTTTGACTCAATGATCTGGAGTCTTAGGTGTCAGTTTGTAGGATTGTAACAGCGCAAAAGAGGTCATGTAAAACTAGTGGATGAATAAAAGGTATGTTGAGGTGTAGGTTTCAGCTATAGTGGTGCTCTCACCCCGTGGCTTTCCTTCAGCTGCTTCCAGACTAAATAAACCTCATATCAACACAGGATGGAAAGGTCTGTCGCCTGCTGCACCCTGAGCAGTGGAGTATTATTGTACTCCAACTCCAACACAATAAAGTACAATTTTGGCACCAAAAAAAATAGTATTTCTGATTGATTGTTTTAGTGTATGGAAAATGAAATAAACAATGATCTCCTCTGAACAGTCGGTTCATTGAGGGAGTTCTGACTACCGAGACCATGTTCAGACGTCATGAACATGTTGGAGGATTCGTTTCTGCGTTGATAGACTGAGCGCTTAAGAGATATCTAATTTTTAAAACTCACATTCAAACACATGTTCTCTTCTGAATACATAGCAATTAATTTTTTATTAAACAGATTATTCTAGAAAAAGTGAACTGCAAAAAATTCAAAAAAGTAAACTTTAAAATGGATAGTCTTGACATTAAATTACGCAAAAACAACAAGAACTAACTTTATGTGACCAGTTTTTTATCATTTGAAATATTCATATTTAAATCTGAAACTGCTGTGTTATCCACAGATAAATACATTTGACATTAGGCTTAAACAAAAATGTTAAATTAGAGCAGCTGACCTACTTTCAAACACTATCAACATAACCTTTCAAACGTTTCAAACGTTGAAATAAATAAGAATCATGACATTGGTTTTTTAACTGTAATACAAATTAAAACATACACAGTATGCAAAAATATACTTACTACTCGCTAACAGTAACAGCAGGATTCTTCAGAAGGTTTCCTTCTTCATGAAAGTTTCCTTGTATCTCGTCCGCCGCAGTTTTCCTCTCACACACGTGCACACATCACTTTCACCCAGATGTTCATCTCCCTTCGGTTCGCCACATGTAAGCAGCCAACACTGTAACAAGGTGGAGGCTGCCGTCACTTCTACAACACACTCTGCTGTGCACGTCTGCAAGTATGTGGTGTCAACTTACAAGGTAGACTACTGAAGACACGTTAGAGTGAACAAAAGAACCAACACATCGTTTGTTTGGTTTGAGAAGAAAACTTTATCCCAAGTATTATATGAGTCTGATTCTAGTAAAAAAAAACATTGTCCCAAATTAAAGTTTATTGGTATGTTTTTATTTATTTTTGCTGATGTCTGTCGGCAGCTAACAGGAAGCAAACTTGGTTTACATAGCAACGCAGATCCAATTAAGCGGTCCATATACAGTAGTAGGAACAATAATTACAAGCAGTAGCCTACATCAAAACACATATACACTCTCTCACTGTAATGTGTGATGTCTCTCTCCAGATCTCTGGCTGTGTTAGATGGTGCTTTAATTGTTAAGAGTTTACTTTTTTTTTTTAAAGGAACATTATATAGCCTAATCTGAAGTGTAATACTTTTGGCACACTTTTTAAATATAGGGGTGAGGTGCACCACTTTAAATAGGTTAAAAAGGTTTTGTGTTGCATTATGTTGTTGTTTTCCTACAACGTACACATAAAATAGCCTACAGTAGGTCTACAACAATACACTTTCATTTAACAAATTCAAAATAGAAGGTAGGAATATTTTAATTCCATTAAGTTTCATGTCACACATTAAAAAAACGAGACCAGTAAAGCTTTCCTCGGGAACTATTTGTTCTTGAGTTTGAAGATTCAAAAGAGGCAATGTCCATCGTTTCACCATTCATCGAAAACAGGCCTTGTCTGACTCCTCCAATAGGCTAGAGTGAAAGCAAATCACAACACAATTATTTTTTAATTATCATTATCTAATTACTTGTGTCTATAGTTTTTGTTAATGTGTTTGAATATGTTCACACAATTTACTAGATTAGGGAAATAAAATAGGAGCATACAATTACTTTCAGGAATTACTTTTAATTTGAAGAACCCTATGTGTGCCCCCTACAGGCTGTGCAGCTACTTACAGACAAACAAAAAGAAAAAGTTCCATGAAGTTATGATGTGGAAAAAACTCATGATCGTAGGATCTCTGAAATGATTCTGATGGGGAGGGGATGTAGCAGCATGCATCGTTGACTGCGGCTCCATCTCCATTGATGACACTACCATCGGATGGAGCCAAAGAAAGACATTTTCAAATCCTGCACATAGTGGCTTTCAGTTTCAAGCTCTGCAGACTGTTATATTTATAGTTACTAAGCCAAATAGGCTACACAAATAGGTTACATACTCTCTGCATCTCAAGCCCCAGTGGCATTCTCAGTAATAACTGAAATTAATTGCACCACTATTGATTGCACAGCTGGTTATGCACAGATGCTTTATGCCGAGTCATAACAGCCGAAGTTACAGCATTCTTTCAGATTCAGAAATATGCACCCACAGTATTACATCATTTCTGACATTTATCTTAAAAATATGCTTATTTGTAAACTAATGTACTTCTTAAACAGGCTGCATTCCTTCCACATAGAGAGCAACGCACTTTCAAATCGATCTTGTTACAATATCGTATTGAGATAAAATGGCTCATTATCAATATTAAAAACTAATATCTCTTGAGCTATTTCTTGCTCATGAACATTTTGATTATTACTGGGTTTATATTGTACTTCCACAAAAGGACAGTTTTTTTGTTTAGTTTTTTTAATAGCAGAAGAAAGCAGCACTGTGTGTGTGTGTGTGTGTGTGTGTGTGTGTGTGTGTGTGTGTGTGTGTGTGTGTGTTGTGTAGTCCCATGTGTGGCTGCTGGTTCATTTGCAGCCCTCTCCCCAGGGACTACGCCTTTGTGTCACTACATCTATCAGACCCTCCCCTCTTCCTCCATCAGTGCACTTCACTGCTGCCCTCATGCTTATTTGCACTGGTTAGCATTCATTCATGCTATTGTGAATAGTGTGTGCGTGTGTGTGTGTGTGTGTGTGTAGGGAGGGACTTCTTGCTGTACAGAAGCTTCTGATACAGTGAGTGCTCAACTGAGTGAATCACATCCTGTCTCTGTTACAGAGGCAGTTTGTCTTTGAGCAGGTATGGTATAGCGGACAGACTGATGATGTTTTAAGGACCCGTTAAACCAATTTAATTTACTCAGAAGCAGAGTTAATAAATAGTCGCTCAGCATCTGGAACGCAGCCTGGACTGTAAAGGGAAGCCAGATAACATAGTCGGGTACACAGTTCACAAGGCTGGAATATAAATACTTTTTATAGCATAGTAATTTGTTGTAGCCAAAGCCTAATAGAGCGCTGTTTCTCTGTACATTTAAAACACAGCACTCATAACGAAAATAGTCCACAACAAACACACTAACTAGGCACTCGGAGAGCACAGACCTCTACCAAGGCCAATTGCCACCAACATTGTATGGGTTCTTCCTTGGCCCATGCTACACAGTTGCCCGAAGTAAAAAAAAAAAAATCGGGCCTGTAGTTTTTCCATAATCCTGCTGACAAACAAACCAGCAAACCAAATCAAAACTGTTATCTCTTTGACAGTGGTAACCTTTGTTAAATGCTACAGAGCACGTTTCTTTTCATTAGATTCCTTAGAGTATCCTTTGCCTCATGCATTCATGTTGCTAAACACCACAGTTGTATTTTCAATGAAAACCAATCTTATAACTCGGCCCTGCTCGTTAAATACATGCTGACATGAGTTCTATGTATTTTAACAGGAGGTCTGTCTGGCAGAGAGAAAATGATTAAATTAAAACAACGTCTCAGCTACACGATGTGCATCAGCACACACATGACAGATGGCATCTCAGGTTGCCAAGACAACTGAAGCTTAATCCGCCTCCCTCTTGTCCCGTCTGCAATGGTGGCGGTGGTGGTGTTGGGGGTCGATAATTCAGCGCAGGGCACCATGTGCTGTGTACCACTCAAATTGGTCCCCTGGGTCAAGAGGACCCGGGGCCCATCAGATGGGGACACACTTATTAGGGACTCACAAGTGTTTTATCACTCTGTCAGATTAAAGCAGATCTCATTGTGAGTTGGAATGAGCTGCGTTCATGTAATTGATTATTTATTTTCTTGAGGTGATGTTTGCCAGATATGTGCATGCATCCATTCTTATATTCAGGTTTCAAATACGTTGTTGTTGCCTCTTAGAAAAAAGTGTAACCTTATTGTGAACTTATGGTACATGTTGATTTTCACATTGACAGTTTTTCAAGTGGACTTTCAGCACAGATGTGAACATTTTAGAGCATTTTTCATGTGATAGTTCTTGATTAATGCTTATAATTAAACTGGAATTCCACCAGTTTTACAAAGATCGGTTTACTAATCATGGAGGACTACCCAGCCAGTGAAAACAGCTGATAGTATCATCTGTAGTGATCTAGTGATTTTGGAGGTTGACTTTTACTAAGAATTGACCTTTGCTGCATAAAGTTTCACCACTTTTTTTATTTAAATGTGCCTCTTTTGATTCCACCACCTTTATGGACGTGCATTACTGGACTTCAGATAAGAGCCATTTTCAGACTGGGGGTTAAAGTTAGACTGGATTTCGGTTAACTTTTTTCACTCTATTTAATTGGAAATCACTTCTATTTGTATCACTGAACAGATCAGAGATGTGGGTAGTGATTTAGTCTGGAAACTAGACTATTCCTTTACATGGCACTTATCTCGTGAAACCACATTGACTTTTTTTAACAAAAACATTCACATTTTTGTAAATTATTTGCAAAACCATCAGTAACAGTCCTTCAAGAAATGCATTTTAAATGCATTCAAAGCTGGAAATGGAGTTCCTTGAAATTTCTCTGTACCTTGTATCTTATCAAATATTCTCCCATCATCATATTATGGAGAGTGAGGGAATACTCCACCCTGCCTTTATTCATCTCAAAGGAATTTATTGTGATTGATATCATGTCATCACATTGTCTTAATTACCACTGATTATCCCTACAGAGCATCAGATACCTTTCTCTCTGTCCGCCTGTCGGTGGGTGTGTGGCTGTGAGGCATTCATATAAATGACTAATAAATAATATGTCAGCCAGTCGTGCACATGACAAATGCATACTGGTTACCTCGACTGAGGCTGGCAGGCCAGGGGGTCAGTAGCTGCAGGGCAGACCTTTACTTTAATTAAACAACCTGTCACACTGAGCGTCTGGATGTGGAGCCAGTCTGGAATCAGGTCCAGGAAATGACTGCACTTTACCTTCAAGTCTACAGCAGCAATGTGGGAATAAATACACATACAAACTGATTTATTTATGTGAATGTTTTGTATTTTAGCAGTTCTCTACACTACATAAAACACAAGAACATGCACTATCCTGATACAGCTGAATGGTTTCTAGGGAGTGTAAAGAAATGGCCACCAGAGGGCAGCATGGCAACTCAATCAAAAGCCCTTGATGCTCGACTAAAAAGGAAAAAAGGGGAGCCATCTTTACTTTTAATGGAGTGAGGAGCATCCATTGTGTAGTGTTTTCATGTATCTGCTTTTAAGTTAAAAAAAAAAAAAGAGGAAGAAGGAAAAATCAATCCAACATTGCAGGTCTTTCACTTCACCCTAAGACTGTAAACATCAAATGGACAGATCTTTGATGCCAAAGAAGGAATACCTGCATTTAAAAGTGCATTTCAGTACCTGTATGCCTATGCAGCTCCATGGTTACTCGACAAAAGCTTAATGCACTTTAAAACCTTCTGTCAGAAGTGGAAAGGGTTCAGCTCCATGGCTGCTGCCTCGCTATCATCCGCCTCTCTGTCACTGAGATTCCAATCACCGGGATTTTAACAAGATTACCGGGAGCGAGTGGAAGCAGTGGAGTACCAGTGTAATGTAATTATCAAGTGATGGAGTGCCTGAAACAGCTGTATTATCACTGGCCAGTCGCTTAACCCCTGTCAACACGTGAAGGATCACACCCTCACTCCCTGTGTGATTATGAACAAAGGTTTATCAGCATATTTGAGCACAATTCTGGGTTAATGTTTTCATTAATTTGCAACACGAACAACAGAAGGATGGTGGGGGACAGTCTGTCTTTGTGTCTATATCTCTGTTTGAAAAAAGAAGAAATATGAATGTACTGCACTGTGCAGAGAACCTTAACCTTGACACACACACACACACACACACACACACAGACACACACACATTTGCGCAACACACACACACTTCAGACTCACTCTTTCAGCATCAAACTCATCGAACAAGAGTGTGTGGGGCTGCGTTTGTCTAACCCCCGCGAGTGTGACGCGCCTGACCTCGTGTTCCCCACATTTCTCTCTTTTGCCACTTCCTTTTTACACAAGTAACCCAGTCTCCATGGCAACTCATCTCAGTTTTAGAAACATGGACAAAAGACACAGTGGGAGAAAAAAATAAAAAATAGGCAAGGACATACACAAATACATGTTGACGCACATTAATCAACAGAGCATGCACACAACTGCCCACACTGATGCAGAGGCACACACATATTGCTACCACGCCTTTCACCACTGAGAAAGGATTAAAAACAGGAATAATGTTTTAGATTTTAAGTTTCTTTGAATGTTGTGATTTTATTCATTTAATTTCCTTTGTCGCACATGGATCTAATACCAACATCACAGAGCCACTCCAGCCTGAAACCCCCTTGATGAAATGACCGCTCCTGTATACATCTATCATCCGACGTCATGCTTGTGGACAAACTGAACTTCTAAGATCTCTTCCCCTTTCCGTCTACGGCTCTATTTATTCAGGTATACTTGCAGACAGTGGTGGGAAAAGTATTGAGATAATTTACTCAACCAATTAAGCATTGCACTCCTGTTAGACATTTGCGAGTCTGAAAAAAAAGTGATGCAGCATAGCAAGAGATATTGTCTCTTTTATTCCGTGCAATCTTCTTCCTTGTCCAAACCTGGCAAGAGATTTGGTTGTGTCATGCTAGAAGCGGCTAATGTAGCCTCAAGCTGCTAGCCTCAAGCAGAGTTGAGCGGGACGGAGGTCTGATAAGCTCGCTTCTTTCTAACTACTACTAGCTTTATTTTACAACTTGTAGTCTTCATACCTAAATAACGCTGACTCAAGTGACCTCACTTTATCAGAATTCGTGCAGCTCCGTCTGGAGTCGCCAAAGGCTCTATACAACTCCTTATCACATGTGCAGTAGTACTGTATATGTGATTACAGACTTTAATGTATAAAGTCTGTAACCTATAAGAGCAGACACCAAATACAGAATCACTTCATCACAAGTAAAAGCCCTGTGGTTACTTAAGTAAAAGTTTAGAACTACTGGCAACAATACAGTACAATGTACTTAAAGTATCAAAGGTTAAGGTCTGTGTGTGTTTGTCTTCATGGCATCATGTGGTTCTGGAGAGAAGAAGAAGACAAGAGCTCAAGATTATAGTGTGTTAAACCATTTATTCCATGTTTATTCACTGCATGTAAGTGCTAATCAGGGGGGCTTCAAGTAAAATGTTCCCCTCTAGTGTTGAAGTTTAAGTTGATTGCTCATTTTACCTGCTTTATAAACTGTTGGGTAGACCACCCAAGTATTTTAATTTATACAAAAATCCCTCTGAAATGAGTCAAGAAGTAGTATATAGTGGGCTCAAATGTAAATACTCAAGTGAAGTTCCTCAAAGCTGTACAGTGCTTGAGTAAATGTAGCTTGTGTGAGTTGTTGTGCTTGACCGACTTGTTGAAGCCCCTGAAACAAAGACTTTGCATGTGTTTACGTTTGTTTGTGTGTGTGTGTGTGTGTGTAAGTGGTATAAAACTCTCCGTTTGAGCAGAAGGGAGAAAGACTGACAGATGGACAGAGAGAGCGAGGGAATGAAGAAAAACCTTGGCCCTCTGCGGAGCAGTGGATTGACAGATTTACTGTGTGTGTACACGTTTATTGTGCAGCAGTGGTCAGGGCGGTGTGAAGGGAACACCATTAGAATCAGCTTGTTTGTTAAGTCAGGAGGGAAGGTGCAGAGGAGAGTTTGAAAATAAGCCGTGTTTGATACGTCGATCATGGCAGCTCACTGACTGGAGAGCCAAATCTGCTAGGGTTTTAAGTGGATATAAAGTCTTTTAGAGGTTACAGCGTTGTGCAGCGTCTGTGCACTTGTGTGTGTCGGGAAAAAAACTTTTCAGAGACGGACAGCGGCAGATCGGTGTGTGACTCATCCGATATACCATTCAGTTGTAGCATCTCTGCAGTGTCTGAGTCACCATGCAGCAGTGACAGAGGGAGGAAGAGGGAGGGAGAGAGAGCAAAAGAAAAAGAGCAGATAACAAAGGAAGCTGATATGAAAGAAAGATCATGGCATTATCTTATCCTTTTCATCTGACTCTTTTCTTTAGCCTTCACTTAGCATCAGTCTGTCAAAGGCGTTATAGTCGTACGAGTGATATTGTCTCAATCTAGAGCTCACAGGAGGTGCAGCTTGGTGGTTGTTTTAAAATCTAACAGAATTATCAACATCTGGCTGAAATAATACTGCCAATTCTCTAACAGTCAATAATATCTGACTTTGAAAAATGTGACCATTTAGCATTTTTTTTAAATATTTACAGAGGTCGGAAAATATGTCTGTGTATGATTGTGTGGAGACAGCGAGACAAATAGAGGGTGCAAGAAACAGTTAGATATTGAAGTGTAATGCCAATAATGCAAAGGAAAACAAATTCAACTGGATTTATTGGTTCATTCTGCAGTACTTCACCACACTCAATTAAAAACACAGTCAAAAATAACAATAACATTTATAATGTATGTCTTGGTAATTTTACCAGTTATGATATAAAAGTAATTCCAAAGCAAATGTCAGAGACATGTGTCCCCTGTGTGTTCTATGCTATTTGTTTATTGTCTGTCCACTCTCTCTCACACACGCACTCATTCCAAGGTGTCTCCTCTCTCAGGCTCGGCTCTTAAAGGCACCGCACATCAATATTTTATCACCGCAATGACACCAAACAAAATCCATTTGCTCAATGCAAACATTAAGTTCTCATTTAAAATGGCTGCAGGAAGTCACCAACAAAGGTTAAATGAGCGACTGCTTGGATTCAGCTTCTTTTATTTTCAATTGAGGTGCTTTCGTGTGTGTTTGCTGCAGTGGATGGGGAGTAATTGCTTGCAATTGCAAAGCAATTTCCAACCCTAATGGGTAAATTGCAAGGTGTAAAAAGGGGCTTGTTATTGTGCCATTCACACTGGCAATTACGACAAATGGTTTAACATGAGATGATAAAAGGACTGTTTTTAAGATTGTTTAACATGTGTTTTTTTTGTCAGGGTTGCTTTTATCTAACACAAGTGAGTCCAAGTTTTCGAAGATTGATTCATCTTGTTCAGCTCTGGCAGGGAGGAGTGTGTGCTGAGTCGTCTCTCTAAACGCAGAACAAAGGGGCAGACAGTGATAGCATCGTCCTCGTGTTATCCCTCCGCTTTGAGACCCCTATCAGATGTGTCACATCACTGTACCTAATGAAATCAGATGGACACCTATTGTCCATCAAATCAATAAAGCGTCAAAGGATTAGAAATGCTGCAACAATGTCGTCAAAAAGCCACACAAAAGCAATAACAAAAGGTTGATGTAATGATGACTGTGGTATTTTAGATGCTCATAAAACACAACATTGCCAGCACCAAGTTGGATGTTTCCTCCAGTTCCATTAGACATGAAAGCCCTCCCCCCATCTCTCACTTTTTAATGAGATTTGGAGTGTGTCTGTCACCCCACTGTGAAGCCATCGGTGACAGGCAAGAGGACAAAAGGAGGCCTGATGCTTGGGTTTAGGGAAATACCCCCCTCCTAACCAGACACACACACACACACACACACACACACACACACACACACACACACACACACACACACACACACACA
>NW_022280036.1:11489910-11507183 GCF_004355925.1 Anarrhichthys ocellatus | reverse complement strand
ACACACACACACACACACACACACACACACACACACACACACTTCAATCCAGGTGCCTTAGCTGCATTAAATGCCTCCCTCTCCTTCCTCCCCATGTTCCTGATGTTCTTATCATCTATCTAGCATCGACATGTGCTGCAAAACTTTGCTTTTTTTTTTGTTTTTTGTCTTCATCCAAATATCTAACTATCAAACAGACATTTTTTCTCCAGAAGAGAAAATAAAGCAAAAGTAATTTTTGTTTGTGTACGAACCAAAAACAATCCAATAAATTAGTCTCTATTTAGAACCCTGAGATACATGAAAAGGTCAATTTATAACAGGTTGTTTTTTTCTTAGAGCTTCGCTGAAAGAGACCTGTGAATGTACTATGAAAGTGCCTCATTAGCACAATTCTTCCCTGCACCCCTCCAAGATATCAAACAGATGTTTTACTCTGGATAATGGAGGAATTTGTGATCAAATCCCATACATAGTATTTCGGGACGGCAGTGTGCTGGGGATTCATCCTGTTGAAGGAAAACTGTTCTTTTTATTTCTTTTTCTGTCTGTCTCCTCTTGGAATCGCTCCATTTTAAAACTGGTACAGCATTGAAGGTGGAAAAAAAGAGAAGACAAAGAAGAAAGATTATTATTGTGTCTGCATGTGAACTGTACACATTTCTATCTTAGCTCAAGTCACATAATCTTGCATCATACAGAGAAGTGTCTTTCTTTGCATGTGTGTGTCAGTGTGTGTGATCTTGAAGAAGGCCTGATGAAGGAGAGTTTCTGACTTTGTAATATTGGAGTGCCTCGCCCCAGAGGCTCCCCCTCGACAAGTCGATGACGCACTTCCTGACAAGGTCGTAGGAGGATGCGTATGAGGAGGGGGGGGGGTGATGGCGAGGACCAGCTAAATATATACCAGCTGTGGTGATGGTGCTAAAGGCTTTCATGTGCAACCAATCATGCTTCCTGACTCGTGCAGGAGGAGGATCCTGCTGCTGTATCCTGAGCCAACCGGTGCCAATCCAGAGCCTGTTGTGGGTGGGGGGGGGGGTCGTTATCCAGCATTCTTGTAGAAGTGCGACGTATAGATCAGGATCATTTAAGGTCTTGAATGCCATGATACCATGCTGTATTCTGCATATCTATGTACGGCTCGGTGAACACGCCCACGGCTCGTGGGACGCAGTGATCCTTCATTAGAGCACCATGGACAGCTCACGTGTGGATGTATGTGACTGCAGAAAGCAGGAGAGGCTGCATGAAGTTACCCAAAACAAATACATTTCTCTGTTTGCAGTTATTTTAATGAAGCAACTCCCAAAAATGCTAATGAGTGACTCAGAAAATGTTCAATAATGTATGCGGTTTGGAAAAAGACAGAGTGATGCAGCAGTAAATGCTTTGATTATGATACTATGAGGAGAATAATTCCTGTCATTAATTCAGTCATAACTGATGTTACGTCTCCTGCTTGATCTTAAGTCGATGTCCTATCTAAAGATATATACTTTCTCATTATTATCCTGTGAATCGCACAGAGGTGCTGGAGGCACATTGTGCAAATCAGGACCTTATTTATGAGCAGCATAGGCTCTCGGGGGCCCGAGCACAACATGAGCGCAGCCCCCGAGTCATTAAAGAGTGATTTTGGCATCCACTTCCACTCCTCTCACACACACTCCCTCCGCTCCCTTGAGACTGTAGCAGCACCTGCCCCCCTCCCACATTTGAACAGCCATTTAAGATGCTGAACATATGCACACGCATTCTCTCAATTTAGCATCCATGCTGTCAGACGCACATGCTATATTTATATACATGATGCAAATGAAAACTTTAAACCCAAGAGAACATTTAAAGAGTTGCCGGATGACGTGTTTTTGCACGTAGACTTGCATCAATTACGCAGATACAGAGGCTGCTGTTACCTTGACTTTTTATTTTTTATTTACCTTTTCTGTGGGGAAGTGGCAGGTTTTGTGAAATAGGCGGATTGATTGTCACAAAGGGTTATGGGTCACCTCCCTCACTTGCACCGGGATGGGATGACGGTTCTGGCTGGTTGACTGTGAGAAAATACCATTTAGGGGTGACTGGTGACGCATTTATTGAGCCTGTCAAATTAACAAAAGCAATGGGCTGAGCCGGGACAAGAGTCACAATAACACGCACACACACACACACACACACACACACAAACACATGGACAAAGAGCATGTTTTTAATATCCCCTGATCCAGAAGTTGTGCATCAATCACACACTGATCTCTGTGTCACCTTGGGCTTTTCAGAGCTCCTGCAGAGTTGTTTGACGTCAGTGATGTTAGGAGAGAGAATGTGGTCTGAATTTCACTTCACTAATACGGCTCTTCACAGTGCAGGAACCCATACAAAATGACTTTAAAGATGGGCATGGAGGTTAAACTACATAGGAAGGAGATGATCAGGTACACAGGTACTCTTCATAAACTTTAAAGGGGATAGTTTAGCAGGGTTGGACTATTTCTTGTGTTGTATGTGGCTGTCATTAATCTATTTATTTCAGCTACATGGTCATATGGTGAATATGTGTGAATGATATCTACAGCAGTTTTTGATTTATTTAAAAAAATGAAAAAGAAATGATCTGAAATAAGTATTATGATTAATTTTGTACGACTATTAACATTTGATTCATTGGTCTTTAAAATGTTTCATGTTTATGTTGTGTAAAAAATATATATTTCTCAGGTTTTACATATTTGTCTTGTCCCAATAAACATATGTATAGCAATGCATGTGACTTCAGTGGATAACGCATTAACCTAAAAGTAAAATGATGTATCTCTACTCGGGCTCAGGTGTACTGTTTTGCTTTGTTGTTCAGTAATTCCTCTGAAGATCATCTGTGAGAACCGTGTGCTGAAGGTTTGTTGGATGAGGTGGGGATCAGCTCCTAAATCAAAATAACACCTCCAAATAGCTCGATAAGTGCTCCTCCTCCCTCTCGTCTCCATTAAGAGGTTAGAGCAGTTGATAGATGCAGCAGAACACTGGGGACCGACCCCATTGATTTCACCGACGGGGAAGGAGGGCAGCCATTAACTGAGGACTTCCTGTGGCCTGAGTGGAGCAGCTACACGACTGAAAACACGACTGTCAGGGTTTCACCCACTGAAGATCATTCCTTCAACATCAGTTTATTAATGTTACTGTGTCTTGCAGTCAGTAAGAAAAAATGTTTATGGTATGTTGTGAATGTCTTTCTTGTTACAGTATATACAATTGCCACAATGTCTGCCTCAGTTGTGTTTATTCTTGCCCAATCTGCCTCTCTGTCCCTCCTTTCAGCCACATTTCCACATCCTCAGGTCCCCTTCATTGCATATTAATCTGCTTGTCCATGAGATCAGACTTTGCCACCCACCCCAGTCACCTGACCATATCCAGTCACTTCCTCCTGTAGTAATCCCTGCCCACCTGCTCACCTGCTCCCCATTTCCCACATTAGTCTGGCAGTATATATACCGGCCCTTTTTAACTAGTTTGTGTCCACTCTCGTTTTTCCCTGTCTTTGTTTCCACCTGATCCACAATCTGATCTGACCTGTCTCACTGAAACCTCACAGAGCCCTTTCCCCAAGTAGCTCCCGCGGTGGTTAAGTCCCACTGCTCCTACAGCCATTTATGCGTCGTTTAAATATTATCAGCATCCATAAATATTGATTATGTCTTTTTCCGTTATTGTGCATCGGTTATTGCAATTTGAACAACTTGAGTTATTAGCAACATGTGAATACGTAATGTAAAGTGTAGCAATGGTCAAGCTAAGAAATAGCATGATTGCCTTTTTTTGTTCTTCACCTTTTTTTCATTACTTTTTCTTCTTTGTTGCCAACACAAATACTCCGGACACACACTGTTTTTTTTAAATTTTTATTAAAAATGATATAGAGTATTTCAGTTCGACACCAACAAACCTCTCAATTTACACAGCAACAGAAGGCATAGAATCACACTGTAACTTCAGAGGCACAGAAAAGTAAAAACTTTTAACTACTTCAGGTTGCACATTTGTCATTTTTGAAAATGTACAATCACCTGTTTAGATTTCATCCTTAATGTCGATGCATTTTGTGACAATGAAATCAGGGTTGAACAGCTGGAGAGAGGAGGTGCACATGGTTAAGTAGGGCAACAAGGGTCCAGCCACTGAATGAAGAACATTAATCAAACTAAAAAGTGAGGAGAGAGAGGGGTGGGGGGGGGACCACAGCACACACCAAAACAAAAACAGAAACATGAAGAAGAAGAGCGTCCGCCTCTCAGACGGAGCTCTTTTTATCATTCTCATCTGGTGAGCAGCCCTGTCACAAACTCTTCCTTGTTGTCAAAGACGTTTGTGCCGGACTCTATTCCTATATTTTTTATACATATATTTCTATGTTTTTTTCTGTTTATTTATTTATTTTCTATATTTGTTATCACAAGAAAACACGACTCTTAAACAAATGCATAAAAAACGGTTACATAATGACTGTTCATGACGTTTTGACCAGAACTGTTACTATGGATTTATTGCTTTGTACACTGAGTAATGTTTTGGTGCCACCTGCACGCTGTGGCTCCAAACACTGGAACCTCGCTTCTGGTGGTCTGTACTCCCTTAAAAAACATTTGACTTCCTGCTAAAAGCCAGCTCTGCTCGTCACCTTTGGTTGATTGTGCAAAGAAATTGAAGCATCAGTAACAGTTTCTGAGACAAATACAAATAAGTTTGAAAGAAAAGGAAACATAAAAAAGGACACACCACAAATTGCACTTTGTTCCATGCATAAATACACATCCACACACATCTATATTGTGAAGTGCTGACTTAGGGTCTCCACAGACAAATGAAACAAACGTTTCCCCCATCAGACTTTTTCAGTGTAAGTGCAGAATGAGGACAAAACACATTCTGGAGTGTGTTTTGCTCTTCAGGAGCCTAAAACACTTTTCATTACCAGACTCCCATAAGACACATCATTATTACATTAATCATCTCACACCTACTCTGTTATAGAAATCTCCTGTTTTGGTGAAGTTTATGCAAAGTATAGATTTATGTAAACATTAAAATACTTGTTTAGGAATGTTTACTTCTATGATGTCATTTGACATTTCAAACTCGTCTCCCTTTAGCTTTAAAGTGAAATGAAAACATATTTTCTACTCACTTTAAAGGATGTGATCCTACATAAACACTCAACTTTCTACTGAAGTTAGGACAGTTTTGATTATTTCACATCATAGATTCATTTTGATTGTTGCTTTTTTCGTCATAATATTTGATGGCATGGATACATTCTTGATTTTAACATTAAAATTACTCTTTTATCCATTTGATCATATACATATATTCCATATAATTTGAATTATTAATTTTTGTCTTCTTCTCATTAAACATTATTAGGTTAAGTAAGACTCTCATACTGATTTTGATTAATCTGTACTTTCCTAAACTCTTTGCATTGCACAAACCCTTCATACGGTTGCATATGACTGTTCATCTATAAATTTAATCTATTAACTTGCATACATATTTATTCTGTAGTTATCTCTGTTATATATGTTTTAGTTAAGACAAATCTTTCAACAATGCACCGGTGCAACTAGACTTTTGACAGTTATGGTAAGTATATGACAATGGCTTTACTCCTGCACTATACTGCTGAGATGTGACGGATTAAAATTGGTAAAATCAAAATGCTCATCTGCAGAGATACCGAGTCATCACATGTAGCTAACATTAGACAGACGGGTTTTTTTTTTTAACCTTATATGAAAGTGTAACCAAACAGTCATCACAAGTCATCACAAGTCATTATTATGCCATTATTATGCCACTCAAATCTCTACACAAGCTCACTTACATGTTAAGGACTTTTACTCACACAGAAGCCGGTGATAAGAAAACAAAATTCATCATATAGTGCCCAAAAAAGACACACTACTCTGAGTGCGGAGAGATACAATACAATCTATATCAACAGAGGGTCTAGTTTCTGTTCACCACGCTGTGGAGTGACATATCTATACACTGTAATGGCTGGCTTGTAGGACGTTGTACTGTCACAGTTAAGTTAATAAATAAGGAGTCGGCACTCTGATGGGCAGCTCCTATGTAACCCTACTGGCGTCAGTGTGGTCAGGAGGCCTCGGCTGATGGGATAAAAATGTTCACATTTACACACAATTGCACTCCGAATGAATATATCTATTATCAATATGCATAATAATACATTTACAGACCAATTTGATATGTGATACACCTCTATTGATCCAATATCTTTGAATTTTGTACACACTTTAGCAATTTTTAAATTAAGTTGATACTTTTTTTGAATTTCTTTGGGATTTTTGAATGTGTGCGATCGATACAACAACGGATTGTAGTTTTTCTTGTTACTCATCTGTTGATATCTTTTTTGACTAAATTGATGCACACTCAGGAAAGTAAGTCTACTCATGTGTCGGTGAATGTGTGTTTGGGTCTAGGAGTATCCCTCATCCTTCCTGTATCCGTAGCCTCCCGCCTGCGCTTCTTCCTGGACGTACTCCTCTGTCTTCTCCCAGCCTGAGGCCCAGCCTCCGTTCACCTGCGTGGTTGCACCGTACGATTTAGCCGGACCTCCAAAGGCCCCGTAACTTTGAGTGATGTCGCCTGTCTCTTCTGCCAGCTCATCCTCGTCTATGAAGCCACACTTCTCCTCGCTGGTCAGTTCTGGGTCGGCCCACGGCTGTTTTTCTCCCGACGCAAATATCCCGTAGAAGATCACACCCCCATAGTGCACCATGGAGGCGATCAGGAACACAGACTGCCACTCCTCTCGAGTCTGAAGAGGGAAGCAAACCCCAAAACGTTTTTTATGTACATCTTATTGTGAAAATAACTAAAGCCAACAACCAAAAGATCTCACTTACAAGTATTGTCTGTGTGCAAGAGACATTGTTGTCTAATATTAAAAACACATTGTTCCTTACCACCAACATAGTATACACCACCCTGCTGCTGCAAGTTCTCACTAGCTCTCAGACGTGTGTTAATTTGCAGCTGAAATAGTCCCCAACAAAAGTATAATTTAATTATTTTTGAGAAATGTGTGTTTTCTGAATCTGTAATATGTCCATTTAATAAGCTGGTGCAGTCATGAATAAAACATTAAGTCTTGGGTTTCAATACATGACCCCATGTGAGCATCATGTAATGTACATATACATACTTTCATATATTTACTGTCCAGGTACCACTAATCAGGGATTATTAGAGGAGCGAGTAAAACATCTGTCCTATTAATTGAATCATAATGTTTTCTGTGTACTATCAGTATACCATGTCGCAAAATCATTACGTCTGCATTTGATAGCAATTATGTCTTATCTTATGAAGACATGTTTTAAATAGAATCTCTACAGTGTTAATTTCATTACAACTGTGTTTTACTATATCGGAATTCATAATCTGTTTATACTTCAGCCAGCTTTTATGGAAGCTTCACAGGAAGAGTTATACCTGTTGAGGAATACATTAATAAACATTTATACGTGCTTACAGCTGCATTATAGTTTGTTACAGACAATTCAATATTTACTGTATTTACTGCTATGAAATGCTAAATAGGGGGACTTTAAGTGTTGCTGACTTATCTAGGTCTTTAAGACCTTTAAGACTTATTGCACACATATAATGAGTGGATGTTTATTAGTGCCGTTTTTGGTGCCTATAAATGAAGAAGCTCTTACCTTGTTCTTTGTCATAGTACCAACAATTATTGGGCACACCATCCCAGACAGGGTACCCACACCATTAGAGATTCCCATTAGGATACTGGCGTAGCGCGGTGCGATGTCCAGGTGATTGACATTAAAGCCTGATGCAGCAAAAAAAAAGCAACACATTCAATTTTAATATTGTTGATACATTTTACCTTTTTCAATTACGACAAGGCCAGACAACCAGATTAAAATGCCAAATTTAGGCAAACCACTGTGACAGTATGTATCAAAACAGAAGCTGGACACAGTTTTAGATGAAAGTAGCCCAAATGGTGCCCATCTTGTTGCAGAAATAGGCAGTAACTCGCCACACATTCTCCTCCTCCCCCATAGTGACTAGCTGAATGAGTAAGTGTCCTCGCGATCTGCCTCACACTGCCTGCCTGGCAAATCCCCCGAGACAGCTAGCTAGCACTGAATTATTAAACACTCCAGGAGAGAGCTCGAGAACAACCGGCAAGAAACTGATTTTGCACACAGTCACAGACCTGCGCATCAATATGAAAAGATCTGTTGAATAAGTGGCTGAAGAACATTGAAAAGGTTCATTTTGACCGTCAGTTAAAATGTGTTACAAATAATATCTGTAATCTGATGTCTTGGGGAGGTCTGTAGCTACGCAGCTTGTATTGATGAAGCTCAGTGCTGGTGTTGTTGGTGTGTTTAAAAGAGAACCCTCAATTCTACTGCATCTGCAACATCATATTGTCAAATAACAGCAAACATACCAATGCTTGGGATGGTAACAAAATTGTTTTGTATTTCAAATACATTTCAACAATGTTTGTTATACTGTTTTATAATCCCTACTCTCATACTTCAGCTGCATGTCAAAGAGTCTGAAAAGGACCAACTATCTTATCATCGAAGTAACTCTAGTTTAGGTATAATGTTCCGCACTTACATGCTCTCAGTTGGCTAACCCCTTCAAATGTGACTTCCAGCCTCATTGGCCCTTCTTTTGTGAAAGCTACACACATTAGACCCAGTAAAACATCACACACTTTTTATATGTAGTATGTCATACACGAAATTCTACCTAAATTACATTCTGATTGAGCAGAAAGTGTGTTTTACTTGTACTAACCCGATATAGCAAATCCACTGAAGCCCACTGCCAGTACCAGGAAGGAGATGGCCATCCCTTTGCTGTGGGAAAATCCCACCACCAGCAGCAATGTGGCCTCCATGCCAAATCCTAACAGAGATAGACAGCAGGTCACACACACACACACACACACACACACACACGTGCACGCACACACAGAAACACACAAAGCCCACGGGCTGTTGGGCATGGTGGTGCCAATTGAATTAATCATGATACATGGTCTGCACTCAATTACCCAAGGGTAGATGTAAAAATCAATGCACAGTCACAATCAGCGAGTCAACTAAGTATTGAACAGAAAAAATATAAACACAACCATCTCTCTGGCAGTGAAGAGCAACAAAAATAAGAGCAGTATGGATCTAACACCGTTAGGTAACACCCTGTATCTGAGCAGAGAGAGGTGTGGAAAATGATATTTCATCCTCGGTTCAGACTTCTCACCTCCACAGTTCATGATTTTCCTGACAGTGGTAGTCGTTAGGATGTTCCTGCTGCGTAGGTAGTCAGCCAGCTGGCCGCCGATGGGCACGATGATGGTCATCACCAAATGTGGCAGCGCGGACAGCATGCCGACCTACAACCACAAGCAGAAAATCAACCAATTCAGGCAACATGATACATTCATGATGCCTTTTTGAGGAAATACAACATAGTTTAGTTTCATCACCGACAGGGACATTCACCACACATGTCCACCACACATGACTGAATATGGTCCCAAATAATCATGACTCATGAGCTTTTTTTAAATTTAAAAACAAAACATTGTTTTTTTACTTCTGTAAATCGTGGCAAATAGCATAGTGTTGCCATGAACACTACTTTTTTATTTCATTGTCTGATTTTGAGGGAACTATAGTGAATACATTTCACATGTTTTGGACAAAGGGGGAGATTACAGGTTGTTAATGACGAAATAAACTATAACTAGAGATGTTTTCCCCCAAACTTTAACTTTGATTGTTGCTTTTTTTATCATGAATATTTATTGTTATGATGTGAAATTAAGTTTTTAGGGGCTTTAAGAGATCATGTAACCTGATGTTACATTGATTGTATGTTTCAATATGAATCACTTGTTCTACGGTTACTTATTTATCTATGCTATTGCAGGTGGCCCGTATCATTTTACCTGTATAATTCAGCAGCGTCAAATGATTTGTGATAGCAGTTACTTACTATCTTTTTATCCTTTATGAACCAAAGCTGCCTTGGTATGTAATGTGTCAGTTCATGACATAGGACCACAGGCCACCAGTTGCTGACATTGATTTTGATAATGAATCATTCCAAGAGCAAAGTGTCACATGCTCAGCTCTAAAACGTTTGGCACTAGTGTTGAGCGATTATTTCCAGTGCATTTGAATCTATCATTTATCGATCACTCAATACATGCTCCACGTTTGTCACCATGTCCACTGACTTGTATTGTAAGCTCACCTTGCTTATCTCAAAGCCAAAGACTTCCTCAAAGTATGCAGGCTGGCTGATCAGCAGCAGGTAAAACGTCCAGCTCCTGCAGAAGTTGGCCACAATGATTGCATAGACGGGCATAGAGGTGAAGAACTTCTTCCAGGGGGTCTTGAATTTCTGCAACAGATGATCAAAAAGGATTGCATTTTACATAAATGCGTTTGATAGCGTCTCCCTGACAAAAGACAAAAGGGCTGATGGGATTGAAGTATAGTACTTCTCGTACCGTGTACAACAAAAAGGGTTGAGAACAAAGAGGGCTGGGTGTATTAAATGATATTCATTGTCCAGATTGTTACCTCGGCAGCACCCGATAGGTTGATGCTCTCTCCAATGCTCTCCTCTATGTAGCAGCGTTCCTCATGAGTGATGGTAGGATGTTCAGCAGGGCTCTCATAAGACACAAGGACCCAGAACACATACCAAAAGATGCCGAAGCATCCTGCACATGACAGATAGAAAATGTGTGAGAACTTTAGATCATTACAGACAAAGTACTGCAGCCAATTTTGACCTCAGCTGTAGGTACACACACAGAGTAGTTGGCAGTCTGATCTTTCCACAACGCCTGAGAGAAGAAAACCCAGACAGGAGCGCTAGCTGTATCCAGTCCAGTGAGAAACATGGAGGGGGGGGGGGGTTATATATTGACACACCAAAACATTGGGGGAGGAAATCAATACGCAGTCTGCCTGGATAAATCCATTTGACTTTCACTGCGTGTCAAACTCTCAAGGTTTTAACCAGCCTGACAACACACGCCTTTCCACATATACACATATTTATATTTACTTTATTGTGTTAATGAATGAATTTGACATCTCATATTTACTCGTGCAACGATACACACATATCACATGCATCATCGATCCATCTTACCATAGACATAGAACACAGAGGACCAGCCTGAATACTGAACCAGGATCCCAGCCAGAGGCATCGCTATCACAGCACCAGCATAAGAGCCTGACAGACGGCGAGACATGGGAGTCAAGTCAGACTTCTTCACCACTACGGTAATAACACATCATTATTTATTAATGCCAATAGGAGAAACTGAGAAATGAGTGTTTACCACAGAATGAGAGGGTGGCCAGTCGACTCCTCTCCAGCGGAGGAGCCCACTTACTCCAGATGCCATGACATGCCGGGTAGGTCACTCCCTAAACACACCGCACAGAGACAGTCTGTGTTCATTCATGGTAAGAAACAGCAGAATGGAACTCCATGTTCTTCAGCTTATCATGTCAGCACTTCTGATACACACATTTTGTTTTTATGTATTTAATGATAGTGGTCAATGCTTCATGTCGGCCATTTTTGGCATTTGGTGAAAATAAATATACGGGTTTGTACAATAAACAAATAACAGGACTTAGTAAGCATTCATTTTTGATTGAGCCAATGAGGTAAATAGCCTTATATAAATAGAAACACAACCATTTTACCCATCATTTTCAAACATTATCAAGGCATTGTTATGCTTCACAGAAATTGTATTTCTGGATTATTGAGTTTAGGAATTACTAGCAGTCTAAGAGGCAAAATCCTGTTACATATGAACATGAATCAACAGATTCTGATATAATAACAAAAACGAATTAACATTTCCACCCTTGTAATTAACATGAACAAATTGCTACAGAGGACCTGATGAGCTGTTCATGGAGCGAAGCAGCCCTGCAGCTATTAAATGTTCATCAGACACTAATCTGAACAAACTGTGCTGACGTGAAATGCAATCTGCACTTTCTTAGGAGAGCAGTGCAGTGCGCTATAATAATACATTTGTTTTTATTTATTCCCCACAAAACTGTTCAAACCTATAGCCTTCAATAAAGATGTGCTGTAACATGCTTTATGATGCTAGGCTACTGGTGAGATAATTATCCACCATTAAGCATTTGATACTATTTGTCTAAAAACATTAAAATTATATTATAAACTCTCGTCCAGACATTCCACTGTCCTAAAATATGATCCCATTTCTACAAATGATGACCCCCAACAACATCATTTTTACTTTACGTCTGTCATATTTGTGTATGTAACAACTCTAGTATCAGCTTTCTGTGTTTTGCGCTATAACCGATACATTGTATGAACATCAACTACACAGCAGGCAGATATCTGGGTGTCATATTTCACTATACGAGGACTGATGTATTTTTGCCTATCAGCCTTTTCATTTGCATCTCCCAGGACTTTGCTGTTGTGTTTCCCAGATACAAAGTGTGACAGCAAAATAGGAAGCTGGACTATCCCACAAACACTCGGCTGTAGAGTACTGGATCAATACAGCTCTCACGTTTCCTCAGGTTGAATATCCAGTGTTACAGTCTTTCCTTTGCTTTCTCCTGGAGTACCCTTTGTGTACTGTATTATTGCAAATCAGCTATTGATAGCCACATTAACAGAAACTCCATCACACATGTGTAACCTTTATGTTCTATTATTAGTGAGAATGTTTTTAAGACTGATTTTTACTTGTGAATCCATCCACAATTTTTTATTACAGGGCAGAAATATTAAAAATGTTGTAATACACCTGCTAACAAGCTCTTACCTCCACCAGCCCTTGTAATATCCTGACAAAGATGACACACCCATAGTGGACTCGGGCAGCCGAGGGAATGAACATGTTGAAGATCGAGGTTAGCACAATGGCTGCACCAAATACCCTGAAAATTGTAAGATGTATTTTAAATGTAGCATTTCATATGTATCATAATGATTTCAACTGAACTGAATGAATGGCATTGCCATGTTAGCTCTATGGTGACATGGAGCAAAGCATTGAAATATCACATGATGAAATATGCCTTTATGTTAAGGAAGCTATTAGCACATTATTTATAATAGATAGCCATGGCAAATGATCAACTTATATATTCTACATGAAAGGTCATCAAAAGTCTCTTTGTCTTTATGTCGTTGTGGACACAGAACTATCTGTCGCATGTCAAAACCTCTGTAGTGTAAAGCCTAATCATTTATTACGAATCGACGTTCGTTTGTTGTGTCCTCGGTTCGGATTGGCACGCGCTCCTCTGACATCAGAAAAATAAATATTTCAAGGAGCAACGCCCCGTTAACAGTCGCGTAACAGATGCGCACGTGTCGCCTAGCAACCATTTTCAATTCGGTATAGGCCTAAGGTTTCAAGAAAAGTGTTTTTCATAAAGAATGGCATTTAATTTTTTTTTTACGACGTATAATGACTCTCTTAATTCTCTGACAAGATGAGGCTGTCTGTGGTTATTATAAAAGCAGGGAGGGCCAGGCCATCCATAAACACAGAGCTATTTCTCATTTCTGTCACGTTCTACCACCCCTCTCACCTGCACGCGGGGGGCAAGTCCTAATCCGGTTGAGACTACTGTTGGGCACGAGACCAATTGATTCGATTACATCCTCGTGTCAATCAACAGGACAAGGAACAGACCAGGATGCGAGGGAAATAAAAATGTAATACAAAAACGAGCGATAGGCTACATTAATATGAAGTTATAGCAGGTAGATTTGTTAGACATACTGGCCCCTTTTTATTAGTGTTGACTCATAACACTAATTAGAATTAGTGTTGTCAATATTAGGCTATTCTTTGCCTTTAAATTTATAGACCTAAACGTTCATAGTTATAGCGTGCTCACTATTTAGGCATCTAAGCAGAACCATTTTGCCTTCATGGTGGTTTTACCAAATGGCAAGATTGTGCATATCAACATTCAATTGCTAAAAACGTGCATCTTCGTATTAATGTTATAGCATATAGTGTTTGTAATAAATATGATGACGCATCGGCAGTGCTCATGTGAATTAAAGCCTTTGGCGACAAGACATGGTCTGGTCTCCATTCCCTGAGAGAGCGACGGATTAGACCCGGCTCCCCCCAGGGAGCTCATTAACAGGTGGCAGAAAGCCCTGACACCGGGAGCTGCAGGCCTGCCAGCCCGGTGCCTCCCTGCAGCTCCGCATCACTTCAGAGCAGCTGACTGTCTGGCTGCTGCCTTTATGTGGTGAGACTCCGCCTGTGAATTCTTTAACCAATTCATAATTCAGGCAAGACGCCATTTTTTTTCCGTGTCTGGCCTTGGCTGTCTTTTTTATTATCTGAATTTATTCCAGTCCCCATGTGTTCATTTTCGTTCCCTCCTTATTTTAGAAATAACAGACAATAAAAAAAATGAGAGTGAGACGAAGAGAGAGTCCGACCAACTGTTCGGTCATTTTGATTAATTGGCAAGAAATGGTAATAAAAAAATATATAACCTGAAAAATGACTGTCACTGTGTTGTATTATTGTTATATCCACAGGAGGACTGTCCTACCTGTTTGCTGCCAGCCTGGAGCATATGTATCCTCCAGGGATTTGTGTAACGATGTAGCCCCAGAAAAATGATCCGTGAATCAGTCCCACCGTCTCTGGATCCCAGTTGAACTTGGCTTTCTGGGAGATAATATGGAAAAACAAAACCAGTGAAAAAACAACAACATTGACGTTGCATTTTGTTGAATGACCTCTGTTGAACATGTTTAGGGTCGAAACAAACGAAAAACGTTTATTCTCTGAATGGATTGATCGCAAGACAGGCCTGTTTATTAAAGGCCTGTACCGGGTTATTTCAATCAGATTAAATTGACCTGTGCACCAAAATCATGCGTGCGTCCTGCACTTTAAAGAAAAACAATTGACAATCTGCGCGGAAGTAAAGAGTTGTGTGTGAGATGTAGCTCGACAATTCGGTTATTATTTGGCCTAAAAGCCAAAAATACAAAATAGTATTCAATTATACCTAAATATCTATAGACTGTTGTGAATTCTGTTATTGAGACATATTTTTGTAGATGTATAGCTTATGTGTATTTTTACTCATTTACCTTTTATGCAAATAAATGCTGTCGAGAAACTGTGTTTAGAATAACGTCAACTGATGTTCCATGATTTCCATACAGGATACATTTGCTACTTTTAAAATTGCATCACATAGCCTGTTTCCCAATATGTATTATGCATATACTGTATATGTCAACTATGCTATCAACACAAGTTGACATTATAAAACACGGGCAGCATCTTTATGGCGAATTAACGATTGGGGCATGCATTCAAATATCTGAAGCCTTTAAAAGGTTTTCTATATACCCACAAATACCCACTTAAATTGTGTACAAACTCATCAGCCAATGAATATTGGGGGCTATTTAAGTGATTTTATTGCTGAATAGGCCTGTAGGCCCTACATATACCGTATATCATGTGTGGAGGAATTAATTTTTCTTTTCCTGTCCTTTCTTTTCTTGAATACGAGTCAGGTGTCTTGTGTCTCGAGGCATGCGGTCTACGTTGCCTGTGCGTCAGGAGCGCTCGCTGCCGTTGCCACACCTCTGTGACGATGATCTTGCCGTTCTCGTGGATGGTGCTGTTGTTGACCATGCCCACTATGGCCACGCCCAGGTTACACCGGATACCGAAGGAGATGCAGAAGCCCAGGCCGCTCATGATGGCGATGATGTAGCGGCGGGGCAGACCGAAGCAGCTGCAGTCGCATAGCGGGGGTTTCTTCTCCACGGCCTCCCGGGGCCGCCCATCCTCTGTCAGCTCGATCACCTCCCCGGTTTTCTGTTTCCTCTCTATCACCCTGCAACAGCCAGGTGAGGACAGTTGTCAGTGTCCCCTGATCGTATATGATACACCCCGTACAAAAATGTATCCTGTAATGGAAAACATTTCTGAGGAGGCCCGTTTCTATTTCCACTTGTGAGAATAATTGATAACAGTATAGTTGGGTGGTTTGTGTGCCTATCTGAGAGAGTTTTTTGTCATGTCAGGGAAGAAAATTCAGGGGGCAGTTCTTCCAGCATCAACATGATAAAAGCAGCTGTATGGATGGAGAGGCCTCCATATTGTAGTTAATTCTGTCACACTATAAGGAGCGTCAAATCTGTGAGCTTCAAATCAGAGGACAAAGACACGAACAACGAATTCAAATCAAAACATGTCTTCTGTATTTGCACATAGGAAAATATAACGAATGGAAAAAAGAGACTTGGCATGCAGAGCTGAGACCAGGCGAACATGACTGTACCGCATTGCAGCAGCCCACTCACTTTCACACATTAGCATTCACGGGACCAAGCCGCAGCTCCAGCCTCCAGACACACACGTCTGTGGGCATTCCTCAAAGTCCTTCTTTTTTTTTCTCTCCGTGAAAGTCACATTTATCGGCCACATGTTTTCTGTCCAAAAATCAGGACGCAAAACGATAACAACCCAAACATTTAAATGCGTGTGTCTGTAAAAGGATGAAAAGTAACAGAAGGAATTAATGAAAAGGAATCGAATGAAATGCAAATCGATGTAGGCTGGGACTTGCAGTGAAATTAAAGGCCTTGGAAAAACATAGAGGAACTGAGCTTTTCTGAAAGGTGATTGAAACCATAATTCTGCAGCACATCAATTTATTTGCATGCAGTTTTACTGTATTTCTACCTTAGATTGTAAAGAATTAGGATAAATGAATAAGCCAGCTATGCAGAAACGAGCAAGATAAGAACCCCCATTTATCCAGTCGGTTGAAATGGCCAAAGTGGTGTTTCTTTTGTTTTAAATTTGAAACACATGCTGCAGGTTTATCATTATGCATGCGTCACTGGTTTTAAAAGATGATAAGAAATGCATTATAAATTATGAATGAATCCCCCAAAATTCACGCGTCGCCTGCACGTCGTGTTTAACCTGTCTGTCCGCTAATGAGATGCACGTACAGGCCCGTGCATCAGGACGAACTGACTGCGTGCACGCTCTCATTCAGTGGCTTCTAAGTACACCCAAACCCCCTGCCATCAGCGCACACACACACACACACACACACACACACACACACACACACACACAC